>NC_034597.1:109399650-109407040 GCF_900095145.1 Mus pahari | reverse complement strand
AAAGAAAGAAAGAAAAAAATTTCGCCTAGCAGTGGTGGCGCATGCCTTTAATCCCAGCACTTGGGAGGGAGAGGCAGGCAGATTTCTGAGTTCGAGGCCAGCCTGGTCTGCAGAGTGAGTTCCAGGACAGCCAGGACTGCACAGAGAAACCCTGTCTCAAAAAACAAAAAAAAAAAAAAAAAGAAAGAAAGAAAGAAAAGAAAAAAAGAAAAATTTCTACAGAGGTGGATGCTCTCAACCAACCATTGGACTGAGCACAGGGTTCCCAATGGAGGAGCTAGAGAAAGGATCAAAGGAGCCGAATGAGTTTGCAGCCCCATAGGAGGAACATTATGAACCAGTACTCCCAGAGCTCCCAGGGACTAAACCACCAACCAAAGAGTACACATGGAGAGACCCATGGCTCCAGCTGCATATGTAGCAGAGGATGGCCTTGTTGGTCATCAATGGGAGGAGAGGCCCTTGATCCTGTGAAGGCTCGATGCCCCAGTGTAGGGGAATGCCAGAACAGGGAAGCAGGAGTGGATGGGTTGGTGAGCAGAGGGATGGGATAGGGGGTTCTTGGAGGGGAAACCAGGAAAGGGGATAGCATTTGAAATGTAAATAAAGAAAATATCTAATTTTTAAAAAAAGAAAGAAAGAGAGAGGAAGGAAGGAAGGAAGGAAGGAAGAGAGAGAGAGAGAGAGAGAAAGAAAGAAAGAAAGAAAGAAAGAAAGAAAGAAAGAAAGAAAGAAAGAAAGAAAGAAAGAAAAGCATTTAATCTCAGTACTCTAGAGGCAGAGGCAGATCCCTGCGTTCAAGGCTAGACTGGTCTACAGAGAAAGTTCCAGGATAGTCAGGACTACAAGGAGAAACTCTCTCTTGAAAAACCAAAAGACCTTTAATCTCAGCACTTGGAAGGCAGAGGCAGGCGGATTTCTGAGTTCGAGGCCAGCCTGGTCTATAGAGTGAGTTCCAGGATAGCCAGGGCTACACATAGAGACACTCCCCCTCCCCCCAAAAAAACCAAAAAAAAAAAAAAAAAAAAAAAAACCCAAAAGAAAAAAAAAGAAAGAAAAATCAAAAGAATCAAAATAAGAAGGAAAGAAGGAAAGAAAGACAATCCCAGGAGCACTGCCCCTGAGATTCCTGACTTTTCCATACTTGTTCTTGAGCAGCCATCTTTATCAAGGTGTAATTTTAAAAATATTTTTATTCCATTGAGCATCTTGAAGTGTATCTTTCGCTTCCTAGAGTTGACTGTATCTGTCCTGTTGTGGAAAAGACCTGCAGTCTTAGGATTTTCCATGCTTGTTATTCTCTGTACCTACGGAGCCATAACCTCCCCTTCTACCCACTCCTCAGTTCACACTTCTTACTTAATTTTTCAAAAGACAATTTGGTCTCCTTGAAAGATTAACTCTGTTCCCTGTTGGTCTAGCAAGACGCATTTGAGCTTATACTGTTAAATACTCTATTAGACGCTGACCAGAATTGCTCTGTGCCTTAAAATGTTTTTTAATGAGCCGGGCGTGGTGGTGCACGCCTTTAATCCCAGCACTTGGGAGGCAGAGGCAGGCGGATTTCTGAGTTCGAGGCCAGCCTGGTCTACAGAGTGAGTTCCAGGACAGCCAAGGCTACACAGAGAAACCCTGTCTCGAAAAACCATAAAAAAGAAAAAAAATATTTTTTAATGTTTTGGGGATATGTCTTGGGGCGGGGGTCTGAGTATGTGTGTAGGAGTACAGTACCCTGGGAAACCAGGAAAACAGTGTTGGATCCCCTGGAGCTGGAGTTATAGGTGTTTGTAAGCCGCTGGGAATCAAATTCGGTTCTCTGCAAGAGCAGTGTGTGCTCTTAGCCGCTGAGCCCCCTTTCTTCTCTTCAAAATGTGTGACAATGATTAATACCCATTGCTAAGTGTTTGCTGTTTGCTGGGCTTTATACTTATGTGTGCTGAGTGCTTTGCCCCATCATCTCCTTTGTTGCTGAACATCCTCACTATTCAGGAATTCTGTTATTGTTCCTATTTTGTAGAGGAGGAAACAAGGCTCAGGAAGCTTGGTCACAGAAGTGGTAGAGCCAGGGCCATCGGTTCTGTCTGATTCTAAAGTCCATACTTCTCACCATGGCTGGGGCTGCCTGTCACTTCAAAGCTTTGGGTTTGAATGATTCATTTTCTTCAAGTCCACCATCATCCCCAAACACCTGCCTGGCTCCTGCCTTCAGAATTAATAATGGTGGATAGATGGGATGACATCCGTGTGACCTCCTAAAGTGAGCTTGCCAAGCTTTCTCTTCCAGACCAAACAGTGAGATCAAGCCCATTGGGAGGTGTCATTTCCTCACACACACACACCCCCAAAGTAATTCGGTTGTTTCTGCTTGTCAAACACTTCTGTGTGTCTTCCCTAAGCTCCCATTAGTCACCGAGATACGTCAGTAAGTGAATGGACTTACTGTGCTCCGGCAGCTGCCGAGCTGCAAGCACATGCTCAGAACATGGCAGCAGCAGGGCCCGCACAGGGGGCCCAACAGACATCCAGGCTCCCCAAATTAAGTCCAGGCCCCAAACCAGAGAGGATTTTGAGGAAGAAACTATTGTTCTGTATTCAGAAGCAATCTGCCTAGCTCAGCCCCTACCCGGGAGAGGTGATGGAAGGACGTTGTGTGCCCAGAGATGACAGACGTATAAACAATTTTCTTGCTGAGGTATGGCCCCCTCTCCACTCAACACAGAGCCCATCTGTCCAACAGTGTTTGAAATAACACCACTGGATGGCCAGAAAGGAGTGTCCATTGTCACATGCACTTTTGTACAGCAGGCAGTCCACACAGGTCCCTGTAATTCAAATCGAAACAGCTTCTTCTGTGACAGGGAGGTGGGGAGGGAAAGTGGTAGTTTGTGATTCCACCAACCGGGAGGATTGTTTTTCTAAGAATTTCTGCCAGTGGCTGCAGAGGACTCTTTGTGCATCTACAGGAGATCTCAAAATTTAGGCAGCTATCGGATTCCAAATTAAACACCTAGCTGCTGCCTGCTTGCTGGAAAGGCAGGCCCGTCCTACTGATCTGTGTTTAGGAAAGACTGGGATTTGATTGCCTTTCCTGCCTTCCTGTGGACGTTCTCCTGGCTTGCTTGGCCAAATGAGATATCAGGGCACAGCTAAGAGCTCAGAGAAGCTGTTCAAAATTCAGAAACAGGGGTAGCAAGATGGCTCTGTGGGTAAAGCACAAACTTGAGAATCTGAGTCCAGATCTCCAGCACCCACATAAAACGTCAGTGCTGGAGAGGTAGAGATAGGAGGAGTCTTAGGATTCTCCAGCCGGCTTGTCAAGCTGGTGAGACCCAATTTCACTAAGAGACCCTCAGCAGGTAAAGGTGCTTGTCACCAAGGCAGACAACATGGGATTGACCTATGGGATGTACACAGTGGAGGGAAAGAACCTACTCTTGAAAGTTGTCCTTTAATTTCCACATCACTATCTGCTGTACATGTGATATATACACATGCACACACACACTCATAAACAAACAAACAAACAGATAAATAAATGAAATTTTAACATGAGAAAGTTTACCCAGTGTTGACTTTTGGCCTCCGCGGCACACACATCTGTACATACACACCCATACACCACACAGATACACACAAACTCAAAAACAACTCAGAAATGGTTGATATCAAGCCTCTGGCCTCATACTCCCTGGTATAGGAGGAGATGACCATCTTGGCACATGGAGACTTCCTATTCCTATATGAAGTTTGTGGGTGGCCTTTTGTCATCTGTTTTTCTGAGATGAGCGCCAAGTGAATTGAAACATGCTCTCTTTTCTCCTAAACATGGGCCTTAGCATCCTGGAGGAGAAAGAACAAAGATGATGTCATCAGGACTTGGGCTCATAAATAATTATTGGAACTGAGCATGGCCTATGCATCATCAGTAGGTCCATTCCCTATCCTGAATCCCTGTTATGTGCTGCAGAGGAGAGCTCAGAATTTCATTTTCTGTAACTGTAGAAATAATTTCAAAACAAGGCTCGGGCCAGGCAGGGGTGGCACATGCCTTTAACCCCAGCATTTGGGAGGCAGAGGCAGGCGGATTTCTGAGTTCAAGGCCAGTCTAGTCTACAAAGTGAGTTCCAGGACAGCCAGAGCTATACAGAGAAACCCTGTCTCGAAAAACAAAAACACAAAAACAAAACAAACAAACAAACAAAACCACTAAGGCTCAGGGTGTAGTTCAGTTGGTAGAGCTCTTGTCCAGAATGTCAAAGCCCTGAGTTGTGCAGAGTTGGGGCTTGGTGGTGCACACCTGTAACAACACTCTGGAAACAGAGACACTCAGAAATTCAAAGTTATTCTCTGCTACATAGTAACTTTAAGGCTAGCCTGGGATACAAGAGACCTTGTCTCATGAAAGAAAAATTTTAAAAATAGTGATATAACTGCTTACTAAAGTTTTCTACAGATTATGCCCTCTGAATGGAATGACATCAGGGCCCCTGGTCAGGCTGAGGTCAAGCTTCCCTCTGGATTGGTGAGGAAACAGAAGAGAATGGCTTCCTTTGTATTTTCCAACATCTCTGCACCATGGCAAACAGAGATGGTGGTGGGTGGCTCTTAGCAAGAGATGCCCAGACTGAAACCCCTGCCATTCCTACAGCACTCTGGGCTGTGGGGATCAGAGGCTCATGGACACCCGTACCCTATTCCAGCACATTTGGTACCAGCCTCTGTTATGGTTGATGTGAATGCACTGTGAAGGACAGAGGTCATGGTATCCTTTGAAAATCTGATGTGAGAAAATTCAAATGTACATACACAGAATTTTGTCTCTAATCTCCAATGGTAAATGCGTGTGCTCAAGTCTATCTCTGGTCTTCAGGATGCTAAAACACCTTCTTCAGATCAGATCATTAATCAAAGTAAGGGTTTAGAGGAGAAGTGAATATGCAGTTGTCTAAATAAATCTAGCCACAAGGGTTTTTAAAAACCCATGTGAAGGGTCTTTCACGCACTGTTTCTATGAAGGACTGGGCTTGGAAGCAGTTCAAATGCTAGGGCTCCAATGGAAAATACCCAAGTGAAGCAATTAGATCCAGACAGTGCGGCAAACTGCATTCGCAAGCAGACTGCCAAGTGCCATGGTGTCTACGTTTAACAAAGTTTTAATGTTAACTTGGTCAGGATGATTATTTAGTAAACAGTCAGTTCAACAGTGTAGATTTGATTTCTGAGTCCCTGCCTTCCAAACACATTCCAAAAAGACCCTCCTCTCATTTCTAGGATGTGCTTGGTGGAATGGGAAGGGTGTAGGCCTTTGTTGTTTGATAGTGGCTGCTTTAAGTGCCTCTCAGGATAAGTCCCTCGTTCAGCCTTGGGTCTGATGAACTTGGCTTCACCAGTAAGCCCAGATGTACTTTCAAAGCACCTAGGTTGCTAAAGTGGCATATACCCAGAACAAGATAAGGATAAAGGCTGTTCCGATGACTTCGAAACCAAAATGAAAGTCAGATCTCAAAAGACTCAGTTGAGGGGCAGAGCCCTGGGATTTCTCCTGGAAGAGTGTGGGGCTTCTGCAAATTTAATCTCACACCTATGAAAGCTCTGTGTTGGTACAAAACACAGCTTAGAGGCCAGCCTTTCAATGATCTGCTGGGTTGATATATGTTTAAACAATTTCATTATAAATCATTTGCCAGTGGGAACAGGGTGCCTTGGTACAGGATACCTTTGAGGGAGCTAATTCCACATTTCCAAACCATTTTCATCTCCTTCCAGCTCATGTTGGGTTTCCTCAAAGTCTATTAGCAAAATGGAGAGCTAGAAGTCGACAGTATTATGTTGTCTTCTGGTGTGTGCCAACCTCAATGAGAGACATAGACCTCAGAAAGGATAGGACATGTACAAGGTACAGAGTGATGTCTCCATGTCAGGGGAAGACAAACAGATGGATGGTGGTCAGGGGTCAGGGAGGACAAATGGAGTGGCAGTCCATCCATCAGATCCTCTTCTTCCTTGATTGATGGGTGCTGCCCACCCAATCCTGGCTTGGGGGAGGCAAGTCGTCCTCTGGGCTATTCTGGTTTATCTGAAACCCTCAAACATCTATGATGGGAAACAGTATCAATCAAAGGCTGAACTTGGCATTCATCTTGGAGGGACCAGTGTTTCCACATTTCAGGTTAGCAAAATGGGAAAACTCCCCTGAGACTTAGGTAGGGAATAAAGCCCTTCTCCTAAGGGATGGGGTTGCAGCTTAGTACCTGTGGCAATGCTGACAGTTCTGGTGTGGTAAAGGGGAATCCTGTTTGTTTGCTGCAGAAAGCTATTACATACCTAGGAGCAGAGGACACTGAAGACTCTGACCTTTGGAAACCCCATTAAGAACATCTAGAATATTAAGAGTAGGGAGGGAAAGGGAAGGAGACTTAGTAGTTCTATAATCATTTGTCTGGGAATGTTCCTTCACCTATGAGTTTAGGATTTTCATCCCCTTAGAGATCTCCAGCCTTGTCACACAGGCGTCAGAGGCTCCTTATCTAGTCTTGATCACTTGAGGATGCTCTGTAAGTCCTGGGTGTAGGCACTGGGAGGTGGCATGGTCTGATGGCATCAGTGCCATTGGTCTATAAAACATCTCTTTATCTAAGAGGAACTTCCCCAACACACACCTTATTGCCATACCAGCCTACTGTAGCAGTACCCTACTATACCCACAGGGCATGAAAGGTTCATCCAGTCTATTAAGTCTGGACTTCACCAAGGTCCTGTCACTGACATTTTGTGGGGTGGTGGTGGGGAGGTGATGGTGGTGGTGGTGCAGAGATCAAACCTGAAGGTTTATAACTGTTAGGCAAGTGCTCTACTGTTGATCCAGGTAAAAGGTTGGGTAGGTTTCAAAAACAGAGTAGACTGAAGCTGGGTGATGGTGGTGTGTGCCTTTAATCCCAGAACTCAGGGGCAGGGCCAGTGCAGAGACAGGCAGATTTTGGTTTTATTCATGATTTAAGGCAAGAGGGTAAATTGGGAATTTCCGGAACGGGGAGAGGTCCCTGGAACACAGTTTACTGTCTTTTCTTAGAGCTTCTGGGATGCAGAAAGGAATCAGATTCTTGATGGGAAGCAGCAAATTTGCAAGACTAATGAAATTTGCCATTATAATGAAATAAATTTTATGGTGAGAGGTTGTCTCAGCCAAGTGGTTCTCAGTTGGTTTGGGGCAGTCCTGCTGAAAGATAACTCTGTGGTTGCTTCAGTCTCTCTCTTGACTTGCCTCAGTTTCCCCTGAGATGGCCATCACTGCTGAGCACAACTTTTCCTTCCTTCCTTCCTTCCTTCCTTCCTTCCTTCCTTCCTTCCTTCCTTCCTTCCTTCCTTCCTTCCTCTTTCTTTTTCTTTCTTT
>NC_034597.1:109395361-109399585 GCF_900095145.1 Mus pahari | reverse complement strand
TTTCTTTCTTTCTTTCTTTCTTTCTTTTTTTCTTTCTTTCTTTCTTTCTTTCTTTCTTTCTTTCTTTCTTTCTTTCTTTCTTTCTTTCTTTCTTTCTCTTAAGGACAACCTGATTTAGACTCTCTCTCAGTTGCCCAAGGCCTCAAACTCAGGATCCTCCAGCCTCAGCTTCCTGAGTGTTAAGGTTGGAAGTGCACATGATCATACCTAACTTGTATGTCTCTTATAGAAGTGACTAATGGCTATTCAAAGAGTCAATGGCAGCCTGAAGCAAACATTTAGGCACAGTTTGAGTGGAAACAAGAGGAGGTAAAAGATCCTTCAGGTAGTCAGGACTGGAAATGGTAGAGAATTTTTTAGGTAGCAGACTCTGAGGAGGTTGTGCATGCTCTAGGCAGTCAACAAAGGGAGTAAAGGCATTGGTGGGGGGGGGGGGTCCTTTGTACAGTGCAGCCTGTACAGGCAGTAGACCAGGCACCAATAAGTATGCGGAAGGCTAGAAGAGAGGCAAGGCAGGAAAGGGCAGGTATCAAGTATCTTGAGATTTAAAAACACTACATGAGAAGCAAGTGAAGCTGGAACTTCTGCTCAGCTCCCCAGACTAGGAAAAGAGGGGTGACGGTCTAGTTCTTAGCACTGAAAAATTCATGACATGTCTATTGAATGAATGAACGAACGAACAAATGGACAGAATTGGTAGGAAGTAAGAGAAAAGGAGAAGACATATTTGTCTTTTCTCTTTCCCACTTTTCTCTGTCTGTGTAGGAAAAGCATCTTTTAGAGTTGTGAAAACTGTAGAATACTAGACTATGTAAGAGAAGAGAGAAAAGAAAACCGGTATGCTTTTCAAATATATCCAACTTGTGGATTTGTAAATTATTTTAATTTATTTAATTTTAATGAGGTTGCTCCTCCCCCAGCTCTATTCTATAGGCAAGGCAATGCCCAGGAAGAGGGGTCAGGGACCCTACTAGGTAATTTCTGCTTCTATCCCAAATCCTGTCCTCATAGATGAATACCTGGAGCTGGCTTTCAGGGAAAAGGAGCTTCCAAAGGATATTGTGAGCTCCACAGTGGTGTGCACATGTGTGCGCGCACTCCTGTGCATGTGTGTGCATGTATGCATGTGTGTACATGTGTGTGCATGTATGTGTGCATGTGTGTGTACATGTGTGTACATGTGCGTGCATGGGTGCTCCTTTCCCTTTTGCCCGTTAACCTGTGTCTTCGAACCTGTAATCTTTGAATTATCCTCCACTTCAACTCTTCTTTCCCTGAGTTGGCTCCTTCAGAGTAAGCAGTAGTTATTCACTTCATCACAGGCCCTCCCTTGCTGTACTCTTTAAGAAAATTAAACTTATTACATTCTGGCTGTTTGCAGTGGCTTCATCTCAGGTGTCAGATTACAAGCTGTCCTTTCAGAGAGCAATCATTTTCTGCTCTCTCCTTTTTGGCCTCCCCCGCCCTTTGTTTTCTAAGTCAAAGCTGTTTTGTATTAGTGGAGCTGCAAAACAATTTGCAAAAGGAGAGGGACTAGCTCAGTTTCCAGTTGTTGTGACAGAATACACTGAAAAATAGTAACTTAAGGGAAAAGGGATCAATTCTAGTTCACAATTTCAGGGTACAGTCTGTTACTGCTGGGGAATTGAGGCAGTAGGCCCTTGAAGAAGCCAAGAGCAGAGAGAGAATGAATGTATTCATGCTCAATGCTTACCTTACTGTCTTCCAGTCATTTAGAGTCCAGGACCCACACACAAGGAATGAGACCACACACAGTGGGCTGGGTCTCCCCACATCAATTAACAAATGTAATTAAAACAGTACCCTACGGACACACCCACGGGCCAACCTGATCTTGATAATCAGACACTCAGTTCTTCCCAGGTGATTCCGGATTGTGTCAGTCAGACAATGACCACCACAGAGATACACTGGGGTTTTGGAGAATGTTTACTTGTGACAAGGGTCAAGTTCAGTGAGATGAAGAGCACATCTCACCTCTTCTGAAAGTACAACTTCTTAGGATACAACCACACACCAAAGTTAACCAACACCATTTCGAGTTTCACCTTCTGCTTTTGTCATACAACACGATTAGCTTGGCCACCTCCATGTAGCACACTGTGCAGTGTGTCTAGGTTTGTGTAAGCCTTGCTGCGAATGGAGAGGTCCTGGGTGAACATATAACTCCTTACAAGGAAAATCTGCAGGCATTCCAGGGCCCGTGAGCTAGAAAGTCTAGAGTCTCTTCCTGTATCTCCTTCTCTCAAGTGATAATGCCTTATGAAAAAATGCTGTTTTAAATGAGAAGACAGCAGGTAACTATGCACGCTTGCCTTGGTCCTTGTTTGGCCTCTTACACACTGCACCTCAATCATTCAGCAGGCCTGGCCTGACTACCGGAGACTGACAGGCAGTGACTCAGTGGCCAGTTTTGCTCTGTAAGAATTACATATAAAGGGCAGCATATGTCCGGTGAAGCTTTCAGATCTGTGAACATAGTAGTGGAGCCAGGTTCCAATCTATGATGGTAAGTTTCCCTTGCTGCCATTGCAAAAACAGTATCTCTACCAGCGGAATGACAGCAACGCGGTTGCCCACAGGTTCAGGTTCTCATCAGAAATTTTAATTTTGTGCACAATTCATGAAGTGTGAGTGGTGAGAAATGTTGCTTTCCCCATGCTTCACTGCTCTGCCCTGTGAACAAGGCGTGTCAGCTTATGTCACAGCCCACACACACCTCTGGCAATAAGGGTTGGAATCCCCTGGGAAGCTGCTGCAGAGGGCGCTGTCCAAGTCACTCAGGAAGTTAGTTTATTTGAAGCAATTAAAAGAGAATGTGTGGGCTGGTGAGATGGTTCAGCATGTAAGAGCACTGACTGCTCTTTCGAAGGTCCTGAGTTCAAATCCCAGCAACCACAAGGTGGCTCACAACCATCCCTAACAAGATCTGACGCTCTCTTCTTGAGTGTCTGAAGATAGCTATGGTGTACTTACATATAATACATAAATTAATCTTAAAAAAAAAAAAAAGAGAGAGAATGGGCTTTGCCCTTTGTGGAGGCAAGTGCTCGGCACCATGCTCTCAGTGTGGATTCGCCTTTCTGATTGAGTTTCACACTCTGTTTTCCCAGGTGGCTTGTAGTCTTGGGAAGAGTTGTCCGTTGTGAAAATGTCCACAGATCTTTCACGTGAAGAGCACACACATGCTTGATAACCAGCAGCCACCAGGGAAGGAGAGGCTGGCCAGGCCAGGCTTGGCAGAGATTTGTCTCAGCCATTCCTGACCAGAGGACTGAAGTCACATCCACCACAGCTCATGCAGGCGGGAGAGTAGGCACCCAGATAATTGTCCCTGTGAGACCAACAAATACCATCTATGGACCAGTTTTCTGTGTTTGGCCATGTGCTGACCTTCAAAGATATAGAGCCAATTTCTTTAGAGCAGAAAGCAGGAAAATATAGCGGGAGATTGCCATAACCAGTTGAGAACAAGCAGGGCATGACCTGATCACAACATGAACCGTATAGAGGGAAGATTCAGGGTCAGAGAGGAGAGTCAGAGGGAGAAGGCAGAGTCAGAAGGAGGAGGCAGAGTCAGGGAGGAGGCAAAGTCAGGGAAGAAGCAGTGTCAGAAGAGGAAGCAGAGGGAGAGGGAGAAAGCAGAGTCAGAGGGGGAAGCAGAGTCAGAGGGAGAAGGCAGAGGCAAAAGGGGGAGGCAGAGTTAGGGAAGGTAGCAAAATCAGAGGGAGGAGGCAGAGTTGAATCATGGGTGTGGTGGTGAAGGTGCCGGTTCTAAGCTTGTCTGAGAAGCCTATTGAGGTAATGAACTCCAGAACTGAAAGGACCCTATTCACTGTGTGGCCCTAGTCTACTTTGGGCCCTCTCTCCAAGTCCCTCCTGGCATGGTGTGTGATGAAGTACCACCATCCCTTCATCTCAATCCCTCCTCTCCCTCCTCTTACCTCCTTTCCTCCACCAAAGCATCTGAGCGACCAACCAGGTTTTACCTGTATTTGACACTGTTTGAAAGGAGACAACGGTGGCTCAAATTGGAGTCTCCACACCCTGTCCCAGTCACAGGACCAATTGCAGACCCTGATGAGGGGTCCTGGGCCTGGTGGACAGACAGAGCTAGGGCATGCATTGTCATACTAAATCCTGCTTAACCCAGAGAAGATGAGCTTTATCTCTAAAGGAATGCGGGGGGGGGGGGGGGGGGGG
>NC_034597.1:109387551-109395356 GCF_900095145.1 Mus pahari | reverse complement strand
GGGGGGCTGGTGAGATGGCTCAGCAGTTAAGGGTACTTGTAGCTCTTGCCAAGGATCCCAGTTCACTTTCCAGCACAGAACCATCAATAACTCCAGTTCCAGGGATGTGATGTCCTCTTTTGGTCTTCATGGGCACCAAGAACACATGGTGCACACACATATGTGCAGGAAAAACACTCACACATATATTATTATGTTGTATGTACGCATGTAACATACAATATTATACTATATATTAATTCCTTTTAATTAAAGGAATGCCCAAAGTCGGACTTTAGCAGATGACCTGTAAAGCTACACTCTTTTGCCAAGGGGACCCTCTGCACAGGTACCCTCTAGGATCTGGGTGACTCACATGGATAAGAACTAGTAAACACCAAACTTTCTCCTGGGCTCATGTGTGGAAGTCAGAGGAGTCCAGTCTGTCCTTCTACTAAATGGGTCATCAGGCTTGGATGCAAACACCTTTACCCACTCAATCATCTCACTGGCCCAGAGTTCAGTGCATTTACTCATTCATTCAACAAAAACTGAGCACATCATGCTAGGTTCCATGAAGAAAGCAAATGAACTTTCTGCTTGAATTCCAACCTTAGGAGCACGCTGTATGGAGAAGCGAGGCAGCACCTGCCTGCTCTACACACTCTTTCTCACTTACCCTATAAACCCTCTGGTTCCTCCTTACTGCACCAGGTGAAGAGATCATCCCAACCAGGGCATTTCAAGGGGTCAGTGGATGGAGGGGTCAGTGGATGGAGGCCCTCTGGCACCCACGTTGAGCTTTGGGGCTGTTGTTTCATCTCTGTCCTCGTGTGAGAAGCTGCAGGCATTTGGACATGAGGACAGTGTACCCTTGGCCTGGAAGTGGGAATGACCCCACAAATAACATGTCACAGACAGGGCCCTAGAAGGAGTTCTTGGGAGAGGCAGAACAGGGACCTTTCAGAATTCCTTTTCTATTATTTTGTTTTGTTTTGTTTCTTGGATTTCTTTGTTTTTGTTTTGGCTTTGGATTTTTGGGGACAGGGTCTCACTAAGCTCCAGCTTCCTGAAATTAACTATGTAGACCAGGGTGGCCTCGAACACACAAAGTCTACCTGAGCCACCTTCAACAGCTACGAGTTTCTGTCACTTTCTACTACCAAGGTAGTGACTCCAATGTCCCCAGGACTTTCTTTTCTAATTCTCTGTTACTCTTTTTAAAGAAGAATTATTTATTTAATGTACATGAGCACACTATAGCTGACTTCAGACATACCAGAAGAGAGCATTGGGTCCCATTACAAATGGTTGTAAGGCACCATGTGGTTGCTGGGAATTGAACTCAGGACCTCTGGAAGAGGAACCAGTGCTCTCAACAGCTGAGCCACCTCTCCAGCCCCTCTCTGTCACTGTTGAGGATCTGAACTGCTCTAAAAATCCACAGGGACCAGATCCCACTTTCTTGCCACTTTAAGGTACTTTGTGATACTCAGCCCAGCTTATGAGGTTGCCATTGTCCTGTGTGAGAGTGAAACTGAGGCCCAGCACCTGTGACTAGGACTTCCAGCATTTCTCCTTACCATTAGGCATTTCTGACCTTTTACAAACCTTTTCTGTTGAATAGCCATATTCTTAGATACATTAAATCCCTTCCTTTTGTTCTCAGGCCTCTTCAGCACCACCCCCACCCCCACCCCCTTTATGATGGAACTGGTTTCTTGGCTAATTTGCATGTTTGTTTTAAAAGACAATAAGGAGTAGCAGGAAGAAGAGGAAGATTAACATAAGAAAAGCCTGAAGCGAACACCAGCTTTCACAGCCAACAGAATGACTTCTCTGACAGCCATCCTGGCCTCTTGGAAAAAACAACAACAACAATAACAACAACAACAACAAAACACCTGCCCAAGGTTAACAGCAGGACTTACTTCAGGTACCTAGCAGAACTTCCAAAGTTGTTTGCTGAAGGAGTGAAAGTATGCTGGAAAAAAACATTCGAAGCTCCCAGCCTCATTAAGCTGGGGAAGGAGAGACCAAAAGAGGGCTTTTGGCCTGAGGCAAATAATTGCAGTCAAAGATTCCTGCATCTCTTGTAGAGGTCCTGGACCTAGTCAGTAGACTAAAGCACTGAAGGTGGACAGAGGACCGGGAAAAGTTAAGCTCCCTGTGCTCTTGACTAAGACGCCCCAAGCCCGCTGGGTGCACCAACTTCAGATACTATGGAAGGCCGACATCTCCTGCGACCATCCAATTGGACAAATGAGCCTTCTCACAGGATTTTAGCAGTCAGTCCTAGCAGTCTGATGGTTTCAGCTGAGGCAGTCGACAAATATGGCATTTTATGTGTATGTGAATATTAGTCCTGAAGCACTGCCATGCCATCAAAGGAGCCACACTTTCTGCTCTGGGAAATTCTATACCAGTGTATCTTGACTGTGTCAAGAGACAGGAAAACTCCAATCAGGTCCCTTCTCTAACCGGTCTGGCATGTGAAACTGAATGTGCATGAAACCAACGCTCGGTTCAGTGAGAGGAGATTCAACTCACCCATGGCTGAGACCAGCTCCTGTGGCCCCAAACTTGATTATGGAAAGGGTGACATTCAAGTCTTGTTGCTTCTTAACGCAGAAACTACATTCTATCTTTGAAGACTCTATGGTTTTATTGGGTTATTTATCTCTCTAATCTGCAAAGTGAAGGCTTTATTTCATGAAACTATAATGAGACCCAGAGATCAATATAAGTTAAAAAAAAAAAAAAAAACCTAGCAGAATTAAAAACAAAACAAAATTACTACTAGGTCATGTGATATTGCCCCAGTCAGCCTGGAACCCCCTGGGCTCCAGGTGCCTTCCTGCCTCAGTGCCCTGTGCAGCTAAGACTTCAGATGCCTGCCCAGCAACATTGGACAAGCCCCCCCCCCTTTTTTTTTCTTCAAGACAGGATCTCTCTATGTAGCCCTTGGCTAACTGTCCTGGAACTCACTTTGTAGATCAGCCTGTCCTTGAACTCACAGAGATCCTCTTGCCTCTGCCTCCTAAGTGCTGGAATTAAAATTGTGTGCCCCTCCTCCACACCTGAGTGCTTGGGGAACAATTCTCTCTTTTCTTCTTGAATTTTCAGATATTACCTTGAACTAATGGTGAATCTCCTGCCTCAGCTTCCTGAGTGCTGGAACTATAGAAGTGTGCTATCATATCCTATCCAACAGACAATTTTAGCATGCAGCCAAGGTACATACACATCCTATTGGCACAGATGATCTCAGAATCCCTTATTTAGCCCCCAAGTGCTGTGATTTAAATAATTGAAAACTTAAATACAAATAATAAGACAATCTACTCTACTTCTAGTATTTAAAAAAAATTAAAACCTTTATTAATCTATTGAAAAACCTCTTCTTACAAAATATAGTGGTTACAGAAGTCTCAAATTTACTTCATTAGTCCCACAAAGTATTTTGGGCAGGTCTTATGCGTCTATACTTTTCCCACATTTTAATAATCTTAAGTGAGGGGGCTGGAGAGATGGCTCAGTGGCTAAGAGCACTGACTGGTTTTCCAGAGGTCCTGAGTTCAATTCTCAGCAGCCACATGGTGGCTCACAACCATCTGTATTGGAATCTGATGCCCTCTTCTGGTCTGTCTGATGACAGCTCGTACATAAAATAAGTCTTGGAAAAAAGGACATAATCTTAAGTAAGTTTTCAAGTCTGTCACAAAACAAAGATTTACTTTTTGTCCTTGAGAATCAAGAGGTTGTTAAAGTTAAAACTTAGGAACTCAGAGGACTGAGTAGAAGTTTGTACACTGAAGACAGACAAATGAGATGTGCATGGTTTACAAGCCTATATAAGCTAATCTCAGCATTTCGGAGGCTGAGGCAGGAGGACTGTCATGAATTGAGACCAGCCCTAAAGAGCAGAACCCTGTATCAGGAAAACAAACAAACAAACAAACAAACAAGCCATTAGTGAGAAGACACTACTTTTTGTTGTTACTTTGGGATGACACACCTTGTGTGTGTGTGTGGGGGGGGTGTTCTTCTATCACATGTGCAGTAAGCCTCTAGGTAGGGAGGGGTGCCCTCAACAGGGGGAGTCACATTGCAGAAACGGTAAGGGACAGCAGCACACCCTGACTCCCCAGCAGTGCTTACCTGGGAAATCAACTTCTCCAATGTTGCTTAGCTTTGGAGGTGAATTTTATTTTCTAGTGAAGTCTGGGTGCCCAGTTCTGGAATGGCAGCATGCCTTTGTATGTTTGGGGCTGGTTGTAGCTGCAGAGGGTGCTAAGGTAGAAACCATGCAAAAGGCAAGACACAGAATGACCCATGTTTGGTATCTAGATCAGAAATCAAATCAAGAGTGCCATTGCTGACAGAAACATGCATTTCTAAAAGATATTTATTTGAAAGTTTGGAAGAAAGCAAAGCTCGTGCCCCAGGGCTTCTGGGAGTATGTACAAAATACAATAATTAAATTAAGTCCAGCAGTTAAAATTCCTCATAAAAAGAAAAAGCTGGAGTGCTTCCCAATGGGGAATGCTTGACTTGAAAGAAAGGTTTTACTCCATGGCCTGAAGGTCAACAAACTGGGGCTCCATGAGAATGTATAAAATTTCTTAAAGCGGGTCTTCTGTCTTTGTTTTGTTGAAAGAAAATAAAGAGAGTAAAAGGGGGACAAGTTTTTAAAATTCAAAAAAAAAAAGAAAAAAAAGAAAAAAGAAAGAAAGGAAGAAAGAAAGAAAGAAAGAAAGAAAGAAAGAAAGAAAGAAAGAAAGAAAAGAAAGAAAGAAAGAAAGAGAGGCTGTCCTACAACCATCAGAGTTTTTATGAACGCCACACTGGAGGCTATGAAAATATACTCTTTTCTAAGCACTAATCAAACACATCTGCCCTCCAAGAAGGAAGCAGGGGACGCCAGGGGAGGCTTTTGAACAAATCTCTTTAAAGTGCACTGGTCTTCATAGGCCCTACTTGCAAATTCATGACAAATTCTCTTGCTAGTTAAATTTGAACATATTTACCTTTAATATTTTCATAATACATTTTACATTTTGAAATGTATTACATGATACAAAGACTGATACAGGTGAAGGTTTGTATGTGTGTATGTGTGCCCATGTTTGTGTGTGTGCGTGCGTGTGTGTGTGTGTGTGTGTGTGTGTGTGTGTGATTTCATGAGGGAGAGTTATTAGAATGAACTTGTTATGTCCCGTCCTAAAATAGAATACTTATCACAATTTGAAAGCATCAGTTTTCACAATCATCATTCGTTACTGTTTCTGGTACTGCTCACCAGCAAAAGGAATAAAGTTAAGACGGAAACCAAATTTCATAAGCTTGATATAAAATCTTTATACCTTCATAAGTTATATATTAAAAAATACACATTTCACATTTTATAATTTTCTAGAGATATAGAAGATTTCTGTAAAGTTAACCTGATTGTTCTTAAACATTTTTCTAGGCTCCTGCATGAGCTTTAGAGACACTCTCCGATAGCCTTTCCTAAAGTGTTATGAACCATAACCAGTCTGCTGTGTTCTGAAATCCCTACATGGAGTTTGAGCAATGCTGCCTTTCCATGAAGACAGCATGGGTGGATGTACCACATTAGGAAGAACAGCTACATTTAATTTACTGAATAATTAGTGGTCTCCTTGTCATTTCTCCTTTGAGTCCCAAATTACAGCATTAGCTGTCTGTCCCCTGCACTCAGGGTCTCTCCAAAAAAAATGGGCACAATACACAGTCATTGCCAAGTTCACAGTAAATGAAGGATTGTGGGATGTTCCCTAAGCAGCAGGGACTTGAGCTAGAATTACCTCCAAAGCACAAACTCAAATTAGGGGTGGGATTGCCTAATTTTTTTGCTTTCTTCTTGTCAACTTGGAATCTGTGCTTTTGGGACTCTGAAGGTGGGTGGGCCACAGAAGAGAAGGTAAAAATTCTAAGGAAGAAGAGCAAAACCAGTTTAAATCCTCAGAGATGATGACAGGGGTCTGTGAGGCCAGGAGCAGCAAAGCTGGGTGGTGCCTCCTCTGTCCTTGGGGTCTGAGTCCTGAGATGGTCTCTCTCCCAGGACTATGTTTCTACAAGACCAAAGACATTCTCTAGCAGCTCAGCTCCATCCTGGTGGCAAATCCTGCAGAAGGCAGGGCTGTGTTTTAGGATTGAGTTGCCTGTTTCTGAATGACATCTGTTTGAAGTGAGATGGGCTCAGATGTCTTTACTGGCATTGGAGGGAGGCTGTGATAGAGAAGGAAGCCTCCACTATTGTGTGTATTGTTTCTGGAAGATTCTCTGGTGCTGTCTCGATCTGTATGTAGATCTGTTGAAGAGATGTTTAGTGAGAAATTGTGAATATGAGTTGGGAGTGTGTGGTTTTTCAAGCGATTTGCAGGCTTGTCATGGGTATGGGTCTCCCTCTAGTATGGCCTTGAGCAAATCAAAAATTACCTGGCTGTCAGTGTCCCTGGTATCCTATATCTCTATATGAATGATGATCCCCTTTCAGCTAGGACTGGTACCTAAGGCCCTCAGGGCTTCGGTTTCTATCTATGTGCTTGGACAAAACGATAGAATTTAAGTTTATAATCAAACATCCTTGAGCTAAATCTCCATAGTCCGTCATCAGGTCTAGGAGATTGCTAACAAAGCCACACAGCTCTTATGGAATACACATGGAAGTTGCTAGATGAATGTATTTTCCTGCTAGAACATATCTTTTCATCTACTAATAGAAGACAAGGAGAAAACCAGCTTCATTAGTAGAAAGGAAAGCACACCTGTAAACCCACTGGGAGGCAGTGTTAAGAAGATCACTCACTGAGCATTTAAGATCAGCCAGGTCCTCCTAGCAAGTTGTGAGCCAGTTGGCTACATAGTGAGACTCTTTCTCAAAACAGCAACAATAACAACAAAGAAGATCTCTGCACAGGAAGAAGAGTGGAGGATGCCTGTGTGACACAGTTCATACACTGCAAATGTAAGGCTCCCTCCCTCCTCTCCTTCCTTTTCTTTCCTTCTCTTCTCTTTTCTTTTCTTTTTTTATTTTTAAGGGCTCCTTCCTTATGGGTGCAGGCCACCCTGGGGCTGGTGAGGCCTTGGGCCACACAGTTGGGTGGATGCTGAAGGCCTTGTCTCCTCAGCTGATCAAGTGGGGGAATCTTCAAAGGGCCACTTTCATAGTGCATATCTCCATGGCAACACTTGGGACCAGGTTTTGGGGTGCTGTTGTTGTTTATTTTTGAGTAGTTGAAGAAACTGAGACTCAGAGAATAAATATCTAGTGTGAATGTAACTTAACTGAATAGCGAGAGAGCAGGACCAGAGTGCTAATTGATGGGGAGAGACCCACAAGCCCTAGTTTTAACAATACACTGTTTATGGAGCTCATACCTGGAGGGTGAGGAATGAGAGCAGTTGAGTGTCCCAAGGAGCACGACAATGTCCAATGTGTGCACTATGTGAGGACACACACACAGCTAAATAAGTCTTCCAGTAACAATCCAGTACAACATACTGGGAGAGAGGCAGTCCTGTAGCCTTCTGAGGGGCTGAGGAACCCTCATAGGTAGGCGTGTCTGGAAAGCTTAGGAGTCTTGAGGGTGATGGAAAGGGACTTCAAAAAAAAAGTCCCTACAGTTAGAGAAGCCAGTGCTACACACACAATAAAGGGTGGTCACAGCAGTCAGATTATCTCAGGCAAGCTTGGGAGGCTAGAGCTCTCAGCTTACAGGGATTCCTGGTGTCTCTGTCTCTCTCTCTCTGTCTCTCTCTGTCTCTCTCTGTCTCTCTCTCTGTCTCTCTCTCTCTCT
>NC_034597.1:109375631-109387361 GCF_900095145.1 Mus pahari | reverse complement strand
TCTGTCTCTCTCTCTCTCTCTCTCTCTCTGAGTGTGTGTCCATCCATGGAGGTCTGAGGAGTACTTTGGGCTCTTGCCTCTAACCCTACCGAGTCAGAGTCTTTCTGGTTTCTGCCCCGGTACCACGTATTATACACTAAGCCACCTTTAATTTTCTGCTCCAGCTTCCCAGTTTCTCTGTTTTGCACCTCGTGCTCTGCCAAAGAAGTTCTAAGATTACAGATGCCTATCACTGTATCTGGGTTTTTGTCTGTTTTGTTTGTTTGTTTGTTTGTTTTAAGTAGGTTCCAAGAACCAAACTCCAGTCATCTGGGTTGCTTAGCAAGTGCTTTCATGGGCTGAGCACACCATCTATTCACCCTCCTCTACAGAAAAATTCAGGGGATCACACTGACTTGTCCCTTCTGTCCTCTGGTGCTTAGGGGATATAAAGCTGTATGCCCAGAGTATTCCTCTGAAGACACCACAAGGAGTCCTCTGAAGGCAGCAGAACACTCCTTGTCTTTGTGATGCTAGCTGTGTATCTAAAGGACAAAGGCAAATTAGTTCATTATTTAAGAACAAAAACAATGTCTCAAAAAACCAAAAAACAAACAAACAAACCCAAAAAGCAAGCAACCAACCAACCTGGGTTAAACCAGCTAGACATCCGTTTTTTTTTTTTTTTTTTTCCGAGACAGGGTTTCTCTGTGTAGCCCTGGCTGTCCTGGAACTCACTTTGTAGACCAGGCTGGCCTCGAACTCAGAAATCTGCCTGCCTCTATCTCCCGAGTGCTGGGATTAAAGGCGTGTGCCACCACGCCCAGCTTAGACATCCTTAAGAAAAAAGAAAAAAGAAAAAAGAAAAAAGAAAAGAAGAAAAGAAAAGAAAAGAAAAGAAAAGAAAGAAAAGGAAAATCCAGCTTGTCTTCACTGCTTCCAACTCAGCAGATAGTAGGTCCCCTCTTGCATCTCTTTCTTTAAACATTACTTTCTTTCTCTCTTATTTACTGTGTGCGTGTCAGAGGATAACTTGCAGGAGTTGGTTCTCTCCTTCCACCAACCACATAGTTCTGAGGGATCAGGCATGGAAGTGAGGGTTTCGTGGGCTAAACCCATCTCACTAGTTTCCTTTCCCTCTGGTCTCAAGGGAGAATGTTTTGTTATTTGCATAAAGAATTTTTCCCCCTAGAGCTCCTCCCATGCCCCAAGACCCTAACCTAGGGAATATGTCCGATTTTTGTTTTTTGTTTAGTATGCCTATGAGGAATCTACAAGAATGTTGGGGGTGGGGCTGCGTGGCACAGCAGAGCTTTTAACACCAGCAGTGGCAGGTGATCTCTGTCTTTAAGCCTGATCTACAAAGGAACTTCCAAGCCACACAGGGCTTCAGATAGACCCTGTCTCAACATCTCCCCTTCTAAAACTGGCTGAGCCTACAGCAGACTCCTCTGCAGTTACTGAGTTCCATGTGGGGTCTTAAGAGGCTGTCGGCTTTAATTTAACTGAGGGTGCTGTAGTTCCAGTCTAGAAGTCTGGTTCTGTTTCCAAGTAAGAGGTCACCTATGAGAAAGTCACCTCACCTTGACCAATCTCTAGCCGTGGCCGAGCACAGCTTTGTGTGGTCTGGTCATCAGATCAGCAACTAGCAGGTTCTCTAGGTAAGTCTGTGGAACCATGTGCATACTACAGAAGGGTGGACCTCACGATGCCTTTGCCTGGCTCATACACTACAGAGACTGTCCTCCAAGGGAGAGATACAAGGAAGAGTATGGATTGCTGGATTTTCAAACGTTTTAAATGAGTCTTTGTTTGGTTGATAGGTTTTGTTGTTGTTGTTGTTGGTGGTGGTGGTGGTGGTGGTGATGGTGGTGGTGGATTTTTGAGACAGGGTTTATCTGTGTAGCCCTGGCTATCCTAGAACTTGCTCTGTAGACCAGGTGGGCCTTGAACCCACAGAGATCGGCCTGCTTCTGCCTTTTGAGTGCATGTGCCTTCACTGCCTGGCAACGTTTTAAATTTTTTTCTTTCATTAATTAATTTATTCACTATGTAGATCTATTTATCTCACTATGTAGACCTAGCTAATATGGAACTCACTATATAGACCAGGTTGGCCTCGAACTAACAGAGGTCCACCAGCCTCTGTGTCCCAAGTGCTGGGAGTTTAGGCATGCGCCGTGGTTATTTCGATTTGAAGAGAACTCATCTGTGGATAGCTCTGTGACTTTTGGACAGTTGTCTGGCATCCAGTGAACTCAACAGGTGTTGGCTGAATATGAATTTAGTTAAATATTCGTGGGCGCAGCGATTCCCCCTAAGAACTTCGGGGGGATATATTTACTCACTTCTGCTTCTTTCTCACCCTGGGGATTAGAATTTGTGGTTTTCTCTCACAGATGTGCAGAGGAACCCACGAAGTTGCTTGTGGCATCTGGGGAAATGTTAACCAGGAAGCTGGCTAAGCAGAAGACCTGAATCTTTCCAGGTCCTACGCCATACAGATTGTCATCTTTATAGGGAGTGGAACTCAGATCCAGTGCACCAGGACTTGCTCAGGACTTGCCTGGCATTTGGGGTCTCCTCCAGAATTCTTTATGCATGGCCTAGGAGCCAACTTCGGTGTTTGCTTGCGACACACCCGGGCGACGGGTCCCCTGGACCGGCTATGGGCCCCGCGCAGGTGTCCGGCCTGTGTACTGGGTGCGCGGGGGCCCAGGAGCCCCGAGAAAGACGTTATTGTTGCACTGTAACGAGTCTGATTAACACGCTCCTGACACTTTCTCTTAGTTTCTTCGGCTCCTAGCAACCAGGCACAAAGGAGAAGGATTGTCCCGGGCTCCGCGGGGACACGGGCAGCCTTTGATCTCGCACCATTACAGCCCGGCTGCGCGACAGGCTCGCAGGGTCCGGGAGGCCCGCAGTCCTGGCCACTGGGCCACGGGGATCACCCCACTGCGGCCCCGGCCTAGCCTGGCCGCAGCGCCCCAGCACTGCTACACCGGTGTAAGTCATCTTGTAGGGAAGGGCAGCGGCCTCTGAAATGGCCCAAGGCCTGATCTCTACTCCAGGGCGACGCTCGCACCCTGATGCATGCGGTGTGTGGTGCGGGACAGAAGAACATCTACACGCGTGTCCTGACCGTTTGAGCACGTCTCCTTCCTAAGCAGTATGGGAGTTCCAGGCTTGCCTTGCCCTTCCTGTCCAAAGGAGCGAAAGAAAACCCAGCCGGTCAGTCACAATGAAAAAAGAAAGGAAAAAATTGTATGTAAAAGGAAGGACACAGTTACTTAGTCCTCGAAAACGTAAAAACCTGCTTAGACGAAACTGAGTAGATCGCCACAAATTGCGTGTCCAGGAGGACTTTGGTGCCTTCCCGGCGCTTGCTTTGTGTTTCTGGCTATCTTTACGGATTCTGAAAGAGGTGGGGTGTCAAATAACTACTAGGATCTAAACAAACCATGTCCACCAACGACAAAAGTCACCCACCACAGAACCGGGACAAGCTGCTGGGTCCCACTGCGCAAGTTTTACAGGTACTAAAAAGTAATTTCCGTTCCAGTTCGGTCGGTCGCTTACTTAGCCATCCCTCCCTCCCCTGGCCCCAGTTGAAAACAGAGGGTGGGAAGAAAGAAGAGTTAGGCTTTAGCATTTCAATGTTAGGGTCAGATAATTACTTCCCCTAAATTACAAAGTGAAGGCTTTGCAGGGGGCCCTCCCGGGAGAGGGCAGTGTTCCCAAGTCCTGGATTTACAGACCCTTCCCGTGCTCTCCACTAGTATTAATATTCACAAGTTCCCGTGGAAAAAAAAATTCTATGACGGTTTCGTTCCTTCCATTGCCTTCCTAGCACCAGAGGGAAAACATAAAAATAAAAATGCAGAGGATTCAGATTGCAAAATAAATGCAAGCTCTAAAAGCAAACTGTCCTGAGGAAGAAAGAGAGAGAGAGAGAGAGAGAGAGAGAGAGAGAGAGAGAGAGAGAGAGAGAAGGGGGTGGGGGGGAGACAAGGGGAGCTAGAAAGCCCGTATTCTCTCCTCTCCCTGTGGCAAGAAAATTACTAAGAAAATTCCGTAGTCTCTAAAGAAAGTTTCCCCAACTCCCACAAAACTATTGAGTGCAAAGGTGTTCCTGGCGATAATGACTTCTATTTTAGAGAGCGGAACACCGCATGGTTGGTTCTATTTATCCAGCAAAATATGCCAGGCAATCAAAGACTTTCAAATTCAAACTACAGGCGGTGAAGTCTTCATCCCCGGGACACTATTTCCCGACCTGTCTCTAGAGCAGTGGGGGCCAGTGTGGCCCTGTGGACAACTGAAGACAAGGCTGAAGAAAGTCCCTAACTTGCCGTCCCAGGGGTGCCCCCCAACCAGCCAGAATTCTCCTTACCCTTTCAATAAAACATGACTGTGCCAATACAATCCTCTATACATTAAAATGAGTTTGTCACAGATTGTCATTAAGACCTCAGTAAAACAATGAAGACATTATTGGGCACCCCCCCTCGGGCAAGGTATTAAAGGCATAAAGCAATCGACACCACACGGGTCCTATTGAGATTAATGAAAAAATTATGCAAAAAGAATCGCAATTTCATTTTCCCGTGACGAGGCTTTGCGTCCGTCCAGTCATTCTTGCATCGCACCTGATGATTTATTAAACTAATCTGTGGAGATCAACTGCTGATGTTCTCAGCTCAATCTTGTCCTGGCTCATTTTCTAAGTAATTGTTTCTCATTAGTTCTGATAATGTTTTAATAGTGTTATCCATAATTTAGCCCCCCTAGAATTAATAACAAGGGGGTGATACAGGCAAAGTGGCTGCCATTGAGCTATACAAAAATATAAACAGGTATGTTTTTAATTAATCTGATGAGCAGCCAAGTCCCCTTCCCACCTCATCACCCACGTCTGTGTCCCTACGGCAGACTCAGCCTTGGTGGCTCACTCAGCCTTGGTGGTATTTCTCTTTGTCTGCTCCTTACTAGGGGGTGTGGGTTGGAGAAGTGGGATGCCTGGTTCCTTGCTACTCCGTGTTTTAGATTTCTGTCTCCCCGGGAATGAGGGCCATGGGACTCTGGCCGGCACCCACCTCTCTTCTGGGGGCCCTTGTATCTGCTCAGATGACTGGCAATTGGCCTACATCTTTGTCTTCTGTGGGCCCCGCTCTTGTGATCCTACCTAAAGTGGTATTTCTTAGTTATGAAGATGATTGATCTGAAGTCTGAGAAGGCTTAGCCAATGAGAGAGAGAGTCTTGAGCTGGATACGGTGGAGCACATCAGTACTTCGAAGGAGGAGGATGCAGCAGGACTCCCATGAGTTTGATGCTAGCCTGGGATACATATCAAGATTCTGACCCAAAAGCAAAACCAGAAGCAAAGAGGGTGTTTTTGTGTGGATAAGGAAGTTAGAGGACAAGGATTCCGAGATACTCTAACATGGTGAGGACCTAGGAGTCCCTGCCACTGTTGTGGAGTGGGGGAGGCCTAACTAGACCCTGTTCTCAGAACCACTTTGAAGGGTTGTTTTTCTTAAGGTCTCCACGGCTTCCACCATACACCTCTACCCCAGAGGGAGGCCCCTGTATGCTTGAGGTCTACCTGAACAACTGGCATGGAGGCCAGAACATGTGCCCCTCATCTTTTTTATAGCCAACAGCTTATCTGAAATCAATACTGCACTAACACTCTAAGAGTGTGTACATGTATATGAGTGTGCACATGAATCCATGCCCTCCATTCTCGGCTGACTTATGAGCAGTCTTTGTTTTAACAGAGACCAGCGTAGATCCCTGTGGGTCTGGCTTACCTTGTGCACACCTGACTTCATGACTCCCAGATGCAGCTTGGGACCTGGGCATTTCTTACCCAGAGTGCCCCTGTCCACTGTCCTGAAGCACCAAAGGCCAGAGGATAGCTGGCTCTTCACACTCCCATCCGCCTTTCCAGAAACTCTGGGGTAGCACAGGGCAGCCCAGGTGAGGAATGGCTATCTCTTAATGAGGGGAAGGAGAGACACATGGTCCAAAGCAGGTGGCCCCAGCCCGGCACTAGCCTCGGCTCTGTTTAAGAGCTAGCCCTTCAGGTCCCTTGCTTGTGAATATCCGTGTCTCAAGAATATGTTTCTCCAGATCCATCAGCTCTGCCATTGGCTTCGGCCACTTGCTAGCCAGGGTGTGGTTTTCTCCTTCCTACCTTGCACTGGGGTGCATGGTGGCCATGGTAACAGTGGTTTCTGACATGGCATTGGTGCGATGATATGGTATCCACCTCCTAGGGCTTTCTGAAGGAACTAAAAGGATAGAATCAGGAGTGAGAAGTAGACTTGGAGATGGGGCACATGCCAGGGGCCATGAAGGGAATCCAAAGGGCCCAGGAGGAGGGGGAAAATGAAAATGGAAAACAACTATTTTCTATTTACAAATTTAAATAAACAAAACAGTCTTCCCCTGTGGTGTTTGTCTAAGAGGAGCAGCTACGCTGCTGAGTAGGTCATGAAAAGGTTGGTGCGGAGTTTTAAACTTCCCATTCTGCTAATTTCTTAAAAGAACAGTGGTTCAGAGTCTCTGCACAAAAGCTCATGATTTAATGAGGGAAGAGAAACAAAATCTCCGCTCGCTGGTGTTTCAGACTTCATTGGCGTCCTCTGGCACGCACAAGTTGCTCCTCGGAGGCTTCAATACCCTTTCGCCTTCAGGATAAGAGTACAAGCTGAATAGAGAACAATGCCTGGTTGTTATGTTTGTTTACCCTTCCTACAAGCTGGGTTAACCTCTTCAAAACAGCTTTACTAAGCCCGTTAACCACACCACCCATATGACCCACAGCTTCATTTCTAATGGGATGCAAATCTTGCAGGGGGCCATATGCACCAGCCCCGTGGCTTTGTGTCCTCTAGACATACAAGTTTATGGCTGAGAGTCCCATCCTAGCCCTACGTTTACAGGGGGGAAATGGCCTCAATGGCGAACAGTTAAGCAGGGAGACAAAGGGGAGAATGGACGGTCTTGTTTTGCCTGCATTGATTTTTTTAATTGCCAGTAACTGTTGACCCGAGTATTCATCCAAGATGAGAGCTTTTGGGATCATCATATGGATGGAGCCTTTGGGGCACAGTGACTTCTACAGAAATCAGTTTTGAAAGTTGTTTTTAGAAGCGTCTATAAGTCAATACAATACCTAACAACATTGTTAATATCCTCTTTGTTGTTTCATCATAATAATTCATAAAACTGCTGAAACCTTGATTTTGATATTATTCTTTTAAAAAGCCCAGCCTTAAATTTATCTGTGGTGTCCTCTGTGCAAATGAACAATATTGGAAATATTTCCCTAATGAAGAATGAGGAACATTCCAGAACACATCAGAATATGTTTCGTCAAGGACTTAACTTCTTCCCACCTATATTTCCTCCCATGTCTATCTCCCTGTGAAATAATAAACCAGTATTTATAACACATTAATAGACAATAGCAAAACCATAAGCTTAGACTCCAGAGGAAGAAAGTTTATTTTTAGCATAACGGGTCAGTAAGATACAAGGGGAGGGGGCGTTGTGACTAACGCGAACTGAGGTCCTGATCCGGCATGCTAGCAAGCGGCCCTGGGTACTGTGGTTTGTCTTTAAGAAGCCCACAGTATCCATTCAGCCCGCCTGAGGAGGGCCTCATTTAACAGATCATTTTTCCTTGATGGATGTGGCAAGCGTAACAATGTTCTGGGCCTGCTTCAGTAATGGCATGTCGATCATACTTCCTCGGAAAGTAAAGGCTCCCTGGAAAACAGAATGCAAACTTCCTGAGAGAACGCTCGCAAATTATAGGCTTCTTTTCTTGTACACACCCTTGTACCACGAGAACATTTTAGATCCCACCTGAGTTATGCTGACTTTCCTGCCCAACTTTTGAGAAAAATCAGAGCAAATTGCAGGGGAGAGATTTCTTTTTATCCTCCTACAGAGGCGGGGAGGGGAAAAAAAAAAATCCTTCAGCATTTTAACAGAGAGGAAAAAAACCACAGCAGACACAAAACATGGCAAACTGTTCATTTCACCCTTGAAAAATCAAACGGAAAACAACAGTGGAAGAAAAATTTAAATACTTATTTCATTTGAAATCTTGTGTGGGATTCTGAAGCAGTAATATAAGCTCTGGCCGGTGATTACTGTTTTTAAAAAGTGCATTATCAGGTTAGTTACAAATGCTTCCTTCTGGCCAGACATAGTGAAGGTGTTACTCCAGAGTAATGAAAAAAATATGAGCAAAGAGACCGCCATCCTGTTGGGACATCTGAGCCAAGGACAAAGAAGTCATTCTTTGTTGACCAAACTGGGAGGCATCTCTGCTGCCCCTCCCCCACAACCCCTCTGTGCCCCCATTTTATAGATTCTCTATTTCTTCAATCTTCTTCACTCATTTAGACTGGCATATGATGTGGGTCCTGTTCTGGGTAAGGACAGGGGCCCACCATAGTGATCTTCCAAAGCGACATGACTGGGAAGGGTTAGAGTCATGGGGTAACACTGAGTCTCCCAGCTTCAAGCCTTCCCTGGGGTCAAAAGAGGGGAAATTCAACTGACAGAAGGTAGCAGTCCCTGGTCACAAATTAATGCCAAAGTATCTGTGTTCTTGTTTGATTTTTGTTTCTGTTCCTCTATAAGGTAGGTTGCCCTTCAAGGCAATCCTCCTGCTTCAGTCTTCCAAGTGCTAGAATTACAGGTGTGAGCCTCCATATCTAGTTCCATGCACTTTCAATCTTTATTGTTGTTTTTGAGACTGAGTCTCATAATGTCGCCGCAACCTGGAACTTTCTACGTAGACCAGGTTGGCTTTGAACGCATTGAACCTGGCCTGCCTCTGCCTCCTGAGTGCTGGGATTAAAGGCGTGTGCCATCATCCCCTGGATTTCCAATAGGTTTTTAAAAATTATTTTATTTTTGAAGTGCTAGAGATGAGACTTGTACTTTCTAGGTCATGGCTCGAACCTCTGAACCATACCTCAGTCATGGCTAATCACTTCTTTCTCCTTCATTTTACCCGTTGTCAGGGATTTGGCCCTGAGAGAAAGAACAGGTGCTCCTTGAAGATCTGGAGGTGGGTGAGCCACCCTAGCCCTTCAGTTATATAAAGCAGAGCCCATTTCCTGTTGCATAGGTTAAAGTCCACAGTCACTATTGTACCTTCTGTTCTTGCACAGGGCTGCTGAGATGGGCATGCTGGGAGCTACCACGAGCAATATGGGTTAGGAGAAGAAAGTGAATAGGAAGGAATCAACAAAACTCCATGGCAGAGAATCCTTGGCGATATGTTCAGATTTTATCCCTCAATAAGGTAGATTTAAAAGCATACATAACCAGAGTTTTTCCCTAGGAATGCCTGATCCTTTTGGAATGATGGACCCAACCCTCAGGCAAACCAGTGTGACCTAAAATCCTATATGTGGGTCACTTTCTGGTCCCCTCTCTTTTCATATCCTTCAATTGGCCCATTCCATATAGCCTAGAGCTAATTTGGGTCATCTAGGACCATGATGAATTTTATGAATCTGGTTGGGGAGGTTCCCCAGGTTAGCATTGCATGGAGATCAGGGGTGGATCCCATGCTGTTTTACAAGGCAATCATCTAGTTTTCCCATTGGAGTGAGTTACCCACCCACACCCCTGAGGAGTGGATTATGGCCCCTGTAAAACAGAGCATCTGTCCTTTCAAGGTTTAGCTAATAGGCTGGCAAGAGAGAGTTAGCATAGGAGCACATGAGATTTAAAAAACAACAACAACAAACCCACAACAAACAAACAATGCCCTCCCCCCCAAAAAAAACCCCTGATAAGTCTGGCTTCCGGTCTTGTCTCCTGAAGCTGTGTAGAGATGAGCACTCGGGGGAAGGGGAACACTCCCAGCTACTTTTTAAGACCTGGAGAGAACATTTCTTTCTTTTGTGGGGGCATATGGAGCCTGATTTCCTTTATTATGTGGGAAACAAGATATATCATTGTTCTGTTTCCTTGTCTCTGTAAATTGAGGACCCCGGTGTTCAAAATTAGAGGATCAGGCATAAATATCCGTGTCTTCATATATCAATTCATAACTTGACTTTTTTTTTTAATGTAGAGGTTTATAGGGAAGTGTAAACAGTCTGGTGGTCAGGACTTGCTGTTACAATTGTCACTTGTCAAAAAGCCGTTTGGATTTTGGAGATGATAGAAGAGTTTCCGCCTCACTGGCTGGTGCTTTTGGAAAACTGACATCCCATCAAAAAGCGCGAGGAACTCTTCTCAGTCTGAAGATTTGGGATGTATTTTTCTTTTAAAGATGCCTTTAAGGAGCTGGAGAGCTGGCACTATGGTTAGGAGCTGCCGGCTTCTGCTGAGGACAGTCTGATTCCCAGAGCCCACATCAGGGTTCATAACTGTTTGTAACTCTAGTTCCAGGGGACCAAGAAACTTCTGGTCTCTGCAGGCACTGCACTGCAGGTACCACATGCACATGAGGCACATATATACACGGAGGCAAACATTCATACACATAAAAGCAAAGAAATCTTTTTAGAATTTCTTTATAAACAGTACCATGCTGGTGACGGAATACTCAGAAAGCCATGCTGGCAGTAACAGCTAGAATGTTTTGAACAGTTACTCATCTCAGAGTCCACGGTTGGAACCTTACATAACTTTGCTTCATGAATACTGCCCACAACGACACACAGTATCGATGCTATCATTCATCCTACGAAGAGCCTTTCGAGGAGGCTGAGGAAGAGGCTGTCCGAGAAGCACTTGCATCACAAGCAGGAGGTCTGGAGCACAATCTCCAAGGCGCGGGACAAAGGCCAACACAACTGCATGCGCTTGTGATTCAGTGATGGAGAGACCGAGAGTGAAGGATCCTTGGGCCGGTGGCCAGCCAGGCTAGCTGAATTGGTTCCCTATGCTCTAGGATCAGGGAGATATTCTATCTCAAAAACAAAGGTGGCCAGCAATCAAGGAAACCTGTCCATGACCTCTGACCTTCATGTACAGCTGCACAAATGCACAGAAACCTTTTCCATTTCGGTAGAAAAACGCAACATAAAAATGAGCGTATGTGCTATCGATACCCATAGTGCTGTGCAAGAGAGCTTCAAACTGCTCTATCTTGCAAAACTCAAACTGTACCAAGCAAGCAACTTCCATTTGTCTCTGTTCCTGCTACCCTGCTTTCCCCACACCGCCATTCTCCATTCTGTTCTATGGCCTTTATCCATTCTCATCCTATAACTTAAGAACCTGGGTCAAGTCCAGCCCTCAGTTCATTAGGGTAGAATGGGAACAAAACACTTGTTCTCTCTCCCCCTCCTTCCTTCTCTCCCTCCCCTGTGTGTGTGTGTGTGTGTGTGTTTCTGTGTAGCCCTGGCTGTCCTGGAACTTGCTCTGTAGGCCAGGCTGATCTCAAATTCAGAGATCCACCTGCTTCTGCCTTGTGAATGCTGGGACTAAAGGCATGTGCTACCACCACCTGGCTCCATGTTTGTTTGTTTTTTGAATTATTTTTTTTTTATATTATGCATGTATGCGTGCATCTGTATATGGGTATGTACATGGGACTATGGGTGCCTGTAGAGTCCAGAAGACAGTGTTGGATCCCTTGGAGCTAGAGTTATAGGTGGTTGTGAGCTGCCTAATGTGGGTGTTGGGAACCAGAACTCAGGTTTCTTGCAAGAGCAATATATACTTTTTTTTTTTTTTTTTTTTTTTTTTTTTAAAGATTT
>NC_034597.1:109315321-109375420 GCF_900095145.1 Mus pahari | reverse complement strand
GTCAGATCTTGTTACGGATGGTTATGAGCCACCATGTGGTTGCTGGGATTTGAACTCCAGACCTTTGGAAGAGCAGTCGGGTGCTCTTACCCACTGAGCCATCTCACCAGCCCCAGTATATATACTCTTAACCACTAAGCCACCTCTCTATTCTCAAACACGTCCGATTCAAATCCTGTGTGTCGTGAAAAGCTTTTGGATTAAAAATGTGCTGAATCAGACTCCAATACAAATAACCAGTCTCATTCAGCTGTGTTATTTGTGTTGGAGGGGGTATGTCAAATTGCAGATTCCAAGTTCAGTCCAACAGGGTTGGATGCAGAGAGCCTGGAGACTGGCCAGGAATCACCTCATGATTCCCATGAGTTTGTGACCTTGTGCCTTTGCTGCTCTGAGTGGAAGTTGAAGGCCAGGTTACAAGTATATGCTTGCAAAGCGTAAGACCATTGGAGCCTCTGAGATCTCTTACAGAGTGTCCTCACGGAACTTAGTAATGGACATTTCTTAGGCTAGTCATCATTCAGTGATCATCCATCCACTGTGGACAGAAGAGCAGCCTGTGCCAGGCCTTGGGGAACCACTTAGGACAGGAGGGGAAGACTCCACCCCTGTACTCTAAGAGCTTCCAGTTGTGGGAGCAGACAAGGAAGCAGAGCAGCAGCTGCCTCAGGACAGATGAGATCTGTGGCTGTATTGGCTTTTCCCAGTCAGCATTTTCCTCACCAAACACACACATCCATAGACATGAAGCTGTGCACCCAGCACACAGTACACACATTCCATGATTCACACCTCCGCAGACATGAGGCTGTGCACCCAGCACACAGTACACACATTCCATGATTCACACCTATATAACATGAGGTTGTTCACTCAGCACCCAGTACACACATTCCATGATGCACACCTCTATATGAGGCTGTGTACCCAGCACACAGTACATACATTCCATGATGCACACCTCCATATGAGGCTGTGTACCCAGCACACAGTACACACATTCCATGATGCACACCTCCATAGACATGAGGCTGTGCACCCAGCACACGCATTCCATGATGCACACCTCTGTAGACGTGAAGCTGCGCACCCAGCACACAGTACACACATATTGGCGCTCCTGTCACCTACCTGTATGCTGGAAGGGGAAGCCACAGGCTCTAGATTTTGTGACAATAAACTCATTCCTGGTGACAATAGGCACATAGGGATGGCCACGTAGCTTGATTGTAAAGCACTAACCAGGCATACCAGAGGCCTGGGTTTGATTCCCAGCACCAAAGCAACTGATGGTTCAGAACGGCCCTGAGGTAATGTGAACCTCCTCCTCCCTTAAAGTCTTTTCAGGAGAATGCAGATGAATGTCTTCTAGGGAAAATGGTTATGGGTGACATGGGAAGAGTGACCACAGTGACAGCAAACAGTCACAGTTTCTGGCATTCAGAACCTGAAGTCTGTTGTACCTTTTTCCTTCTCTAGAACACCCGAAGACCAGTTTGCCAGGAGCTGACACTACTACAAATTCTTCCTCTTCTCATACCAGGGTGGAACTCAGGCTTCACACACTTGAGGCAAGTCCTCTGATAGTGAGCCGCACACCCAGCTCAAATGGATGCTAGATGCTCCCAACTCTGTCTGCTTTCAGATACCAAAACTGATGGATATTCAAGGGTGTTCTCTGGCATGTGTAGATAGAGGTGTTGCTGTGTGCCGAGGGCTCTGCCTCGGTACCTGCTTTTTTTTTTTTTTCAAGACAGGGTTTCTCTGTGCAGCCCTGGCTGTCCTGGAACTCACTCTGTAGACCAGGCTGGCCTCAAACTCAGAAATCCACCTGCCTCTGCCTCCTAAGTGCTGAGATTAAAGGTGTGCTTCACCACTGCTTCTTAAGGTGACACCCATTCCAACACGACACTGGGCCTTTTGCTCAGACAATTGTTTCCAGTGAATTTCTAACATTTCTAACATTTTTCTTTAAAAATATTTTTTACATTTGGTTGGTTTACATGTGTGCATACACACACACACACACACACACACACACACACACGGTGGTCAGAGGATGCCTCAGAATCAGTGTTCTCTTTGAGCGCTGTGGGTTCCAGGGATCAAACTCAGGCCATCAGGCTTGGAAGGAACACCTTTACCCATTTGGTATCTTGCTGCCTATGCTTTTGTCAGCCTTAACCACTGTCCAGTGTCCAGGCCAGATGTTGGCTTTGAGTGGGCCTGAGGTCAACCTTGGAAGTCTTCCTAAACTGTTTCCCCCTGATGTTTTAAGACAGCCTGGAGCTTGGTGAATCAGCCTGGTGAGCCTCACTACCTCAGGCCCAGCATTTCAGGTACACCATAAGCCCAGCTTTTGGTAACTCCCTACCCAACACTCCCCTTTCTTTACCATCCTTCAGCTATTCTACTGGCAGAATTCTTGGACGATTTGGTTGTGATGTTCACTCTAGCACGGGAGTTTGGATGTTGTGGCTCTTTGGTCGCTAAACAGGGATCTCATTAAGAGAGGGTCCCTTCCCCCCCACTGCGGTCTGACTGCTACATTTGAGATGGACTTGTTCATCTGCTTAAGTATCTTTGACTGCCCTGGGACTCACTGAACCAAGCCACCACCTCCCTAGAAGGGACTCTACAACCTTGCTCCCACCTCAGCACCTCTGCCATACACTCTGCTCTCATTCCAAGGTCATTTGCTGTACCTGACAAACTCCTGATGCTTCAAAGTGTCTAAAGATGATGTCCCAGTGGAGTTATTCAACCTCCTTGGTCATCCTCTGCCCTGTCCTACAAAACTGCTGTGATAAGTCTTGTCTGCCCTCCTGTCATTGCTGGTTTCTGGCTGTCCTTTTCACTCTGTTGGGAGCCTCTTGAGGGTTAGGACAGTTACCCAGTACCTGGGATCTCCTAGATCATGCAACTAGGTAGAATATTGGCCTAGAGTGTGACAGCTGTAGCATTGAGGGAGAGAAGGGAGGGAGGAAAAGAGAGCAGATGGAATAAGGAGAAACTACAGTTTTACTGGTTGTGATTGGATCTTTTTCTTTCTTTAAAGTTTTGCTACTGTACATGAATGCTGGGTCTATAAATCACTGACACATGTAGTAAGGGTTCATACCAATTCATCCCAGGGACCTGGAATCTTGCCATCCACACTGTCAAACTGTGTGGGACCCTGGCTCACAACTCTTTTTAAGTTCTTTACCATTCAATGTGGTTGAAGCCTATAGCATGCTTATATATGTGGGTGTAGTTAGGTGAGGACTTGCTGTAACAGGGAACACAGTGATGTGTCCCTGACCTCATGAAGTCTTCACGTAGTGCAGAAAAGTGCACTAAACGATCATCTCTAGGAATGATAAAGTACAAACGAGCATGTGGCCCAGTGCAAGGCAGGTACAGTATGGAAGAGCATTCAGCAGGAGGCTCAGTAAAAACCTGGTGGGGGCAGGAAAAGAGTGACCAGGGCACAGGGCAGTTCGTCCCCAGTGGAACTCAGAGCTGGGCGATTGACAGGATAGGACAAAAGATGGAATTAGACATTTTATCTGCAAGTGTCATTTTGTATCCTTGATCCTTCCCAGGTCTGGCAAAATTTCTGGTCAGTTGACCAATACCCAAGTTTCTAGCAGGACACAATGGCTGACCTTGTATGAATGACTTAACGGTTTAAGGAAAATCAAATATGTCATATTTGTTGTGTGAGAAGGCGTGTTGTAGAGAGAGAAGATAGGGTCAGAATAGGGGCAGGGGTGGCTCAAGCAGGTGAGAGCTTGGAGAACAGGTAGTCTTGTTTTTTTCTTTTTAATTTGTTTCTGTTTTCTCAGAACAGGGTTTCTCTGTGTAATTTTGGCTGTCCTTGAACTCACTATATAGGTTAGGCTGGCCTCAAAGTCCAAGAGATGCCTCTGGCTCTGCCTCCCAAGTGCTGGGGTTGAAGGCATGTGCCACCACACCGAGTTGATTTTATTTTTATATCTTTACAAAATATTTTCTGTATTTGAGACAGGATCTTGTTATATAGACCAGATTGCCCTAGAATTTACTATAGTGCCCAGGCTGGCCTCAGACTTGGGGCAAACCAACCTCTGCCTCAACTTCCTCAGTCCTATCTTGAGAGATAAGTTCTCATTTGTAGCTCGATGAAGGCATTGGTGCATGCACACATACACACACATACAAAACTGATGTGGAGGTCAGAGACAACTTCTGTAGCTGCTTCCTTCCACCACAGGTCCTGGGGGCCGCTGGGGTCACCAGCTTCCAGACAAGTGCTTCTCTCCACTGAGGCCTCATTTCAGTTTTAGAGATGCTAAACAAAATCTGGGCTTCAGGGTCAGTTAACCATCTTAAGAAACATGTGATAAGGAGAGAAGAATAGGGCTAGAATCTAAGTCTTTCCTCCAGATCCCAGCTCCTGCCCCAGTCAGTAGCCCACTGTGTAACGGAGGAGAACAGCACCTACCCAGGGCCGGCAGAAAAAGCTGAACATTTAATGTACATTTCTTTTACATAGTATGTATTTACATGTTTTAATTTTAAGGAGTTTATCTGTATTATTTCAGAGATATTAATATGCAAGATAAAGCTGAAAATAATTTTAAGAAGCTACATCAAAAAATAAATTCAGGGCTGGTGAGATGGCTCAGTGGGTAAGAGCACCCAACTGCTCTTCTAAAGGTGCAGAGTTCAAATCCCAGCAACCACATGGTGGCTCACAACCATCCTTAACAAGATCTGACTCACTTCTGGAGTGTCTGAAGACAGCTACAGTGTACTTACATATAATAAATAAATCTTTAAATAAATAAATAAATAAATTCAACAGCAAAATTGGAAAAAATCTAAACTGTGCCATGCTAGAATTTGAGTTTTTCACTCACAATCCTTAAGGGCTGTTAACAGAAACACCAAAATGTAACAATATTGCAGCAGAAACACCAAAATGTAACAGTACTGTAGCAGAAACACCAAAATGTAACAGTATAATATGTGAGTGACATCTTAAGTCTTTAAAAGAACCACAACAGTTTCTAAAAGGAATACAAGAAAGGGACACTTGATACTTAAGTACCCTTTTGCTTTGTGATCTACATTTTAAAAATCATCATGTAGCCAGGTGATGGGATCGTGGTGTTTGCCCTAAATTCCAGTACTGAGGAGGCAGAGGCATGCAGATTTCTGTGAGTTTGAGGTCAGTGTGGTCTACAGAGAAGAAGGAGAAACAGGACAGCCATGGCTACACAGAGAAACCCTATTTCAAAAAAAAAAAGGAAAAGGAAAAGGAAATAGTAAAATGGAATTTACTGGAGGCATGGGAAGTAAGAGATCATGACCTGTTTTATGGTTTTTGTTTTTTGTTTTAACATTCGATTTGTAGTAATAAAATTAGATGGAAATTTAACAGTATTTTAAAATTTAATCCAGCAGTCATTTACTTCTATTGCCAGGTAATTTTTAGACACTAATATATCTCAAGGGACCCACATGGACCACAAAGCACATTCTATCTGGCCTTTGACAGGCAAGCCATTACATGATCATAAGCATGCAACAGATCTGAAGAGGGTGGCCTGTGAGCCTGATTGGAAATGGAGGGGAACCTGGGTGGAAGTAACCTGCTGAGCAACCTGGGAAGGTCCCAAGTTCCTGCCAAAGCCAACTCAGAGAGGCTGTGAGCGTCCAGCTCCCAAAATTTCTCTAAAGCCTGGAGACCCTCCTAACCTTCCATTTCTTCCCTAAACCTTCTTAAGCTCCGTGGCTTTTAGAACCCATAGCACAGAGCCAATGGTGTGGAACAGAACACAAGCTTTTGTGTGGTTGCTATTCAGCTCTAGTCAGGCCTGTCCTGAGAGGGTACTGGGAACCATGTGTGTCAGAATCCCTCTAAGGCAGTAGTTCTCAATCTGTGGGTGGAGACCCCCTTTGGTGGGTCACATAGCAGGTATCCTGCATATCCGATGTTTATGTTATGATTTATAACAGCAGTAAAATTAAAATTACAGTTATGAAGTTGCAATGAAATAATTGTACGGTTGGGGTCCCCACATCATGAGGGACTATATTAAAGGGTCACAGCATCAGGACAGGTCCTAAGGGTTGTCCTCCACAAGTGCAGGTACCTTTCCAGATTCCATTCTTCCTCTCTAAGATGATCAAACTTGCCCATAAGGTTTTAAAGATTAAAGGAAGCATACAATGTCCCTACAGGCGCTCAGTCAATGAAAACTGTTAGTGGTATCACCACTACCCCTGAATCACCTCGGCAGTGATAGGTCTACCAACACCAAAATACAAGCATCTTTATTCCAATTGTACTGTACCACCAGGGTCACAGTTACCATGATTATGGCTATCCCATAGCTAGTCATGTTGCTACTGATATTGTTAGCCAAAGATACTTTTATAAAAACATTTTACAATTTATTTGTGGGAGCAGGGCATGAAACTACCACAGCGCACATGGGGAGGTAGGGTACAATTTTCAAAGATCAGTTCTCTCCATCTACTATGTGTGTTGTAGGGAACTGACCTCAGCTTATCAGACTTGGAGATAAGAACCTTTACCCACTGAGCTGTCTGCCGCCCCAGCATGGCCAAATAGAACATGGCAATGGAGAACACAAGCCTCGCCGGGTTAGATTTCAGAGTGGCTTTAATGGTTCGAGAGACATTAGCATTGATAATAGGAGATACAAACTGAACTCCCTGTCCCCTCTAAACAGCCACAAGTTATAAACACGACTGTCTCTTTAAGAAACTAGATTCAAGGGCTAGAGAGATGGCTCAATGGTTAAGAGTACTGGCTGCTCCAGAGATCCTGGGTTCAACTCCCAGTACCCACAGGGCAGCTCACAACTGTTTATTTTGGTATGCAGACATAACGCAGACAAAATACCCATACATAGAAAAATAAATAAATCTTAAAGAAAGGAGGGATGAAAAGAAACTAGATTCTGGAATGCTAGATATCTGACAAAGACAAATTTTTGATAATTTAGAAAGGCAGAGAAACTGCTCATATCCAGAATCAGAAAAATGGCAAATGGTCAGAAAAGTATATAAAAACGGTGAATTCTCAGAATGTGAAAAAGGAAGAGATAGAAGGATGAAAGGGCAGTGCTCGCACTGGGTTTTGTAAAGAGGAGGCATAAGCTACTTAGCTCTCACTCTCCGTGGAAAATGAACGAACGCAGGAAACCGGGAGAGTAACCCCTCTGGAGCACCACTGTGGAGGGCACCAGGCTGGAAAGGTCGATGCCGACGGAGAGGAGAGCCTAGGCGAACCTCTGAGCTCCCCCTGATCTGTGACCATTCTGTGCAGGCGGAGGTCTCAGTGGACCAGAGTCCCCTTTACAAGGTATAAGGAAGATCCACAGGCCTTTCTATTTAAAAGCTGTCCTCAGAGCCTCTGATCTAAGATAGGCAGGTAACAAGAGTTACCTTGAAAATATTTGGGAGAATGACCCCACTGGAGAGAAGCCTTTGTTCTAAATATCTTAGACGAGGAAGATCAGGCAACACAAAAAGCTATTTACTAAGGATTTCTGTGAGTATTGAAATTTAAAGGGGTTTCTAAATTTGCTAGGGAAGTCAATCTTCTGGTTATAGTTCCTTAGGTGTTTTTGTTTTTGTTTTTTCCTCAAAGTGGCTTTACTAAATGATTTGTGTACAAAATTCGCCCATTGACAGTGTATATTTTATTAGTGTTTCAGTAACTGCATAATGGCTATTGCATTTCTGGTTCTCCTTCCCCGTTCTGTGTTTTTCTGGTGCAGGGACAGAGTACAGGGTCTCTCACACTATGCCCTCAGCATACATGGCTAAATGCATAAATATTTTTATTTAGTTTAGAATACTTCACGGTAGGCTTGAGAGATAGCTCATTGTTAGAAAGCTTGCCTGCAACTAGGAAACCTGGGCTTAGTCTTTAGTACAAGAAACTAGGGCTTCTGGTAAACTCCAGCCTGGAGGTGGAAGTGGGGCCAGAAGTCATCCTGGGTAACCAACTAATCCGCCAAACAGTATTCCATGGCAAACAGAAGCCGCGTTTGCTGATGGAAAGCCCAACAGTAAATGCCATATTACCCTGATATCTAGCCATTCAGGAGGCCTTCCAGAGGATGGGTAATGACAAGGTCAGGACAGGACTGGGATCGCAGGGAAGGTGGGGTGGGCACCCAGAGGCTGTTCCTTCTCTCCTTGTTACATTTTGTTCAAGATCAGATGTGTGTGTTCACATCTGAACTACCCGTCCTATTTGAATTTGATTATAATGGAAATACTTTAAAGAGCTTATTTGGGGGCTGAGGCAATGGATGGCTCAGTGGGCAAAGTCTTCCTGCACAAGCATGAAGAACTGAATTCAGATCCCTCACATGCATGTAGAAGCCCGGTGCTGTAGGCAGTGGTATATGTCTGCATCCCCAGTGGAGCTGGGGGGACCCAGGGTCTGCTGGCCAGCTAGTCTAGTAAAATGTCAAGCTCCAGGCTCAGTGAGAGAACACCTTTCAAAAAATAAGGTAGACAATGAGAGAGGAAGACGTCCGGTACTGATCCCTCGTTTCACAAGTGCACATACCAGCTTGCACACCAGCACAATACTCACACACAGACACACGTCACACACACAAACACAAGGTTAACATATACAGCCCATCATTTGTGTATTTACTGTTATCTAGAAGAAACCACATTTGTACTACTTCATTTAAGAATGATGGTCACAGCTTTATAACTACCTTGCATGTGAGAGATTTCCGAACCCTTTCTGGGCTCTTAATTCTGACTATAAGATTTCTGGGATTTACCCAGCAACAAGAATAATACTTTAAAAATTTTTTTTTAGATATCAGGGAAAATGTAAATACAAAGTAAAGCTATTTCATTATTCTACCTTTAAGAATGGGTTTTAAAGCATCATAGTAAAGATGAAACCTATAATTAAAAAAGTTACCAACCCTAACCTATTAAAAAAAATAAAAACAAAACCAAACCAAACAAAAATCCTCTTCTCCCTTAACACTGGACTGGCCATTTGCCTCTAAAAGCAATGCGTTAGTTATAAGCAACGGGGGAAATTCACTACCATGCTTTAAATGCGTTTTTCTTTTTTCTTTTCTTTTCTAATTGTAATTTGGTATATATCAAGTCTGTCATATAAAGTCTTCGTTGGTGCTCTCAGATTTCCTAAGGGCTGGACTTTTCAGAGCTGGTATAGTGTACAGCTCTGAAAAGTTTAAATGAACAGGGACACAAAGGGAAAAAGCAATTACCAGGAATCTCAGAAGTAGATCTCTGCCCAATCTTTCACTTTTCCCCCGGATTCGCCCGGTGCTGGTGGACTGTTGCTGTTCAGAAATAGATGGGAAAGGCTGTGTGGGATGGGTGGCTGGGCGTGGACAGGGACACGCTGTCACTGCTTAGTGGTTCAAATCTTTCTGTGGACAAAGACAACAAACCAAGTCTTTGGGTGGTTTGTTTGACCTGCGTGAAAGGGCGGCAGTGGGCTTTCTGGTGCTTGAGCAAGTGGGAACGATATTTTTGGCTGGGAAGATTTTTCCAGACTTCTCTCGGGGAGCCTCCGAGAGAGCCATCTGGATCCAACAGTGTTTCTTTTTGTAAAGCTCCCCTGCCCTTGGAAGCATAAAGGAAAGGTGCAGAACTGCGACCACACCTATAAAAACCGCTTGCCTTCTGTATTTGGAAGGGACGATTTGGTACAGCTGGCAGTACGAGAGGAAAAGGAACCAACTCCTTTATGCGTTAATAAGAGATCACTTGTAATTGATGTTCCCCGCATAGGAAGTGTTTATTAATGTCAGCTCATTAGTCCACACTATTGCTCCTTCATGAGTGAAACCAGAATGTTCTAGTTACGTGATACTTATGGTGGTAACGTCATTACTGACCTTGTCTTGACCTTTATCACTGTTAATGGGGCCTAGATCTTGAACGAACACTCCCCACTCCCTCGGTATTTAGTCAGCTTGTGCAGCTGTAATGAATGAAAACTGCTAAAAATGTTCAAACAAAATCCTTCCAAACCCACATGACGTACTCAGGGCAGTGATGGGATTAAAAAGAGAGCACCCGGAAAATGGAATCAAACTCAGGTTTGTAGCCAGATATAGCAGAAAACTCATCATAAATACGGCGCATATATCCGCCATCCCTTCATACTCTCCAGGCCAGAAAGAAGTGGTAATTCTTATGTTAAGATCTCCTTTGATTATGCTCCCTTCAGCAGCACACAGACTAAAATTGGAAAGACACTGAGGTTAGTTTTGCCTTTCTGCAAAGATGACATGCAAGTTCAGGAAGAATTCTGTGTTCTACATGTTGAAAAAAAAAAAAAAAGATTTTCTTTGATGAGTGATCATTTTTAGAAAGCAATGAGCTGTTTCTTGAGCTATCTATCATCTTGGTCAAACAAGCCATGAATGAGGGGAAAGCCTGAGCAGCGACGTCATAATTCAGATGTGAAAAATACACAGGGTCAAATATGCTTTTATATATTGTATTAATACGTATTTTACAGGTACTAAATTCTATGTAATTACCGTTTCTGTTGATCCCAACAGTAAATAATGACTTGAGAAGTTCCCACTATAATTATCCAGTTTTCACATTATATAAAATTCTTAGTGGATTAAAAAAAGAAAAAAGAAAGAAAAACAAGAGAGCTATGTTTCTTCATTAAGCAAACACTAAATCCAGTTCTGAATGGAGAATTTCCAGATATTATAAAATCTCCACAATGAAAAAATATTATATAAATGACAAATGGATAGTTTTAAAGAAAACCCTTTATACTTTTAAAGCAAATCGCACAGAAATGATTTATCCCAGCTAACACATTTTACCAAGTATAGTAGAAGAACTAATGATTTGCAGGTTGTATTTCAGAATACAGTTTTTCTGGAAGGAAGAAAGAATCTGTCTGGTTAATAATGTTAATTAAATTATAAATACCTTACTTCCTGGGAATTAAAACAGGAATAGAACTTATGCTGAATAGCCTTTTAGTAACAGCTTTTAATAAGAGAAACCAAGCTAAAGTTCCAAATTTTAGCCGACTACTTCTGTTCTTATTAATAGGGATGGCTGTGCCAGGTAAAACTGGCTCATCTCAACCTATCTTTGAGCACCATTACCTGCCCAAGGGTCATAGAAGAGGTGAGTTGAATATCGTTATTTTTCTAGGGTAAATTGTTTTTTCACATGTTCTCATACTAAGTGCATCAGACTTAATTTCCACGGAACTGCTAATTAAGAGAAAGGAACACAGAATGATGAAAGTCTGAGCCCCGACAACTCACCTGCTCCTGACACAAACCTTCCCGTGGTTGTCAATTAGAGAGATGGGAAGAAAATGTAGGACTTTTCACTACTACCACTATCAGAAAACATAACTGACCCAGTGTTAAAGGCCAGCTCTGGCCACGCTTCGGTGTAATTGAAGACGGGGTGGGAGAAAAGCAAGGGTACATCCTACTGCCTTCTTGGACTGTTTCTACTTAAAGGAATTAATTAAATGAAATTTTCATCAGAGGAGAGGGATAGGGCCTCAGGGAAACTCATGGGCACCTCACCAGGATGCAAGCCATCCATTTTCCAGCCTTGGGAGTCATCTGTGCTTTGGACAAAATATCCGGGAGTTCGTATTTTTCATAAATGGTACCCATTTGAACTAAGGCAGATGAAATGTTTGTTGGAGGTGATACTTCCTACCACCGAGAGCTTTTTTATAGGAGATCTCTGCCAAAATAACCCACACACTATTTAAACCACACAAGCCCCTCAAGACCCAAGGCACCTACCTGCAGTCCCAATGTTTGAGGCCAGCTAGTTTATAGGCACAGTGAAAGAATCATGCTAACTAGATAAAATAACCATATGTTCCTACCGGAGGCTCCATTACTTGAGTCATTTAAGCCTCGCTGGACAAAAAGCACCAGGGCCATTTGCTGTTGGAATCAAACCTCCACAAAGTGGACATAGGAGAAATGACCTAATAGGTAATGCTGTCTTCTGTGTTAAGGAAAGCTGGCCTGCCACACTGTTGTGAAAGTGAATGCCCTAATTATACCCCAACAAGAGGGGCACTTCTTATTTGGAGAATGAAAAGGGAAAAAAGCCCAGATTTAACATTTACATTGCCATTATCAAAGGTCTGGGCAATTTTCCCTAGGAATAATATTTTCAAGATATAATGGAAAAAGTGTGTGCGGGGTGGGGTGGGATACGGTTTGTAGTCTTTATTCAGGAACTTAAGAGGCAGGAAGGGAGTGTTTCTGGTCTGACTTTTGTCTGGGAGCTGGTGAGGTGGGGAGGGGGGTAAACCTTTTCCATCTGCTTACAGGCCAGGTATCTGCATTCGTCGGTATGTTTCAGTGTGAAGCAGGGTGTCTGGTTCAAGAAGGCAGAACCATCCACATTGGATCTGTCTGCCATCTCAAGGGAGCACATGCTGCCTCAGTTTACTCTCTCAATATGTGTTTCTTGCTTGCACACTGTCAGCTGGTATAAGGCAGAATAGAGGAAAAGGATATATAGTGTGCATACGTGTGTGTGTGTGTGCTTGTGCATGTGTGTATGTGTTTCTGCATACATACAGGTATGAGGGAAGGAGATGATGGAGTTGTTCGCATGTGTTGATTAAAGATTGCACAGTTTTTCTTTCTAGGTAAATATGTTCATTTACTGGCAATCCTCATTTCAGATTGAAATACAGAAACAAATGTGAAATACAATTTCAACTTAAAATTACTTTTCTGTGAAATGCATAATTTTTTGATGGCCACCATTGACATGAGATGAAAAAAAACTATTTTTCATGAGATGAAAAAAAAACTATTATCCTATTTAGTATATTGTCCAAATAGGATCTTTCCTATGTAGATATTCTGCCTTTGGATATTTACGTGTGTGTGTGTGTGTGTGTGTGTGTGTGTGTGTGTGTACAAAGGTCAGTCTGTGTGTAGGGCAGGGGGTGGAGAGGGAGGTGGTATTCTTGGTCAGGGTTGAAGGCAGACATCCACAGGGAATGACCTACTTAATATTGTTACCCATTTGTACAAGTCTTGGGATTTTCAGGTGTCCTTGCAGCCAGGGATCATGTAAAGGACACTTGTCACATAGGTGTCACAGACCCACCACTGAAAACCAGATTTTGCTTCTTCTCTGCTGTGTTTTTATTTATTTATTTTCACAAGAGTGAATGTTTAACATTTAGGACCTTACTAATCTTTTAGTATCCTTCCTAAGTAATTTTGAGTGGAGTACATGACAACTCTGTTCCTTACAGAAGTCACGGATTGAGGTGAGATTATCTCCAGGATAGGTTTATAAAAGCAACTTCCCCCCATCCCTCTGAAAAAGAGGCAAACAGTATTATTGCAAATAACCTTTAAGATAATTAACTAACAATGCTGCAACTAGCATAAAATCTTCCTTCAGGCGACACCTAATTTAAGTGTTACTGGCACAAAGTGGAGACAGATTGTGCATTACCACCGCAATATTTACATAGCAGAAACCCACAGAGCGGGAAACGCCAGGCTCAATGAAGCACTAAATTAGAACAACCGTACCCAGTGTTAATTTGCCTTTCATTCTTTCCAAATCTCAGGTCCAGAAATCAGTACCAATCCATCTACACCCCCTACTCCTGAATGACTAAACCCGAGGAGGTGCTAGCACCTTTTTTTTTTTTACCCCACCCCCACCCCACCCCCCAATTAAAATAACTTGAAATTTATTTCTTCTCTCCACAAGAACCATGTGGTCAAACTGTGATTATTTCGTTATAACGCGTTCCTACTTTGATCTGAATTCATTTTCGTACAAACGCCACATCGAAGACGACACAGCAGAGCCTAAAAAGGCTTTTACTTGTTCCGAGACTGCCAATACAGCTTATGAAAAAAAAAAAAAAAAGACGAGAGAGGGGAACCAATTAGTGAGATATTTAGGGAAAGGAATAGTTGTCTACCTTCTGCAATTTTCTCATTGATAAATTTTATTTCTGTTCCACATTTCCCATTTCTCCTGCCAAATGTAATGAGTTTTCCTTAAGCTATCCTTGTCTGCAATATTTTTAACTCCAGCACCACTCAATCAAGGTATCAACAAAAACATTTACCTTTCCCAGCTGCTGGTGTTGTTTGAAGGCAGCAATCAGCTCTTCAGCCCACTGAATTTTTTCCGGGGTTGGAGTAAACTGTTCCTGTACCACAGCAATCTGGTTAGGGTGGATCACCTGTTTACCTGCAAAGAGAGCAACCACACTGGAGGCTCCAGACAGACCAGATGCACCCAGCTGGGGACATCCCTGGATGCTTCATAGAGTGGGTGCTGAGGAACTGAACAGTACAAAGTCAAACCTACAACCAAGCATGCTTTCCCAGAAAACCATGTAAGAGCAAACACAAGTATGGGAGTTACTACACTCTAGATTTAGGTAGATTTGTCCCTTCAGCGTAGAAAAGCTTGAATTTTTAGTTACAGGTGGCTAGATGGGGCAGCTTGTTAAATAACTACTTTGCTTGGATTTTAACTGGAGAATGTCTGCACGTTATTCATTATTTTGAGTTAAAGGTAGAGTGAAACTAAATGGGAATTCTCTCAAATTGTCTAAGCTGTCCAGTGCTTGTTGGGGGGGGGGGGTTGTGGTGCTTTCTATAGCTCCTATACGAGTGACAGACAGTTATAGTTCAGCTCACAGTAGATGTTATGATCATATCAATACCAAACACTGCCTTACAATGATACATTTCACTTTTTTGAGCATGTTATTTTAAACATGTCAATTTCAACGAAAATATGTCTAAACTAAAAGGCAAATTTGAATACTGTGGCATCTAGATTACTCGATTTCACATTTTTTTTAAATAGAAAGATTACAAAAATTTATCTGTTCCAAAATATATCTGGATCTCCCCTTTCTCCTTATTGTATGAGAGTTGTTTTGTCTTCAAATGATAAGAAATGGTATCTATGTAGAAATATCTTCAAAAGGAAATTGTATGTATATAGAAATGCCTTCAAAAATCTTTGATTCTTTTTGAAGTTTAAGGGTTTTAAATAAAAGCACCATCCATATACAAGCCTCAAAGGATTGTATGTAATTGCAACACTCTTAATAATAATAATAATAATAATAAAAACGATTTAACAATCAGGGAAGTGTGGTATCTAATCAGGTCATTAATAACATGCAATATAATTTAATGTCACAATGAGATTAAATTACATTACATGATAAAGTTATGAACATAAATTGACTCTTTAAAACTGATGTACACTTAATGGCTGCTAAATATATTTGTTGTCTCATCAATTTGCTCTGCTTTTTAAACAGTTGCTGCAATATTTAACACTATATGTCACCGCCCACATTTTTATAAACTACCAGTTTCTGTTACTATACTTATTCGGTTGAACAGATAAAGGAACAATGTGAAAATAGTAAAACAGGGATTTTCTTTTTCTAGTGTTTTTAGGTACATAGATAATATTCTCTTTAAACCTCAACATAATTAAAAATTCTGTTATCATTTCATTCGTGCCTGCCTGCCAGCATAGTAGAAAAATGTTATGACTCTATATGCATAAAGGCACTTCAAACTATTTGAAGACTAATTTTTAGAGCCAATAGGAGCTACAAATGTGAACTCTTTTCAAATAGTAGATATTGATTCCACACTTAATTATAAACAGTAGTAATAATATTAAAGAGCTTGCCAGTGCCCAGTAGTCATTTCCTAAATTGCTAGCCCTGGATTTCATAATTTATGTACATAATTTACATTGCTGTGCAAAAAGGCAGATTTCACGGGAACTTCTTGGTACAGGCTCTGTAATGTGAGGAGCAAGTGTAACTAGTTAGCTGGGTTCTTGTGAATGTAACAATGTAACTAGTTAACTGGGTTCTTGTGAATGTAACTAGTTAACTGGGTTCTTATGAAACCTCCGGACTGCTCGGAAGCACCTACGTTTCAGTACGAGGCCACTGTTATGTGTTGTGGTCTTGAAATCTATGTACACTTTCATGCCAAGGATTCTTTTGTCCATCTATATACATTCCAGTCACTGCATAATGGGCTTTAATGCCATGTGGGGCACAAGCAAATATTTTAGCCACAAGAGTTCTTATTGACAAGTTACCAAGAGGGTGCAAAATTGGACAGCATTAAAATTTATGACCGTGAGATCCTCTTTACAAGGCTGCTTGATATATCTTGCTTTAAATCAATACCTGTCAAGTTTTTTAGGCAACTGTATGATGGTATCATTTTTGTCTTGTACAAAAGACTGCAAAAACATTCAGAAAACTATATTGCTTCATATTCGTAAGCTCGCCTAGCAGCCTGTAATGCTGTATAACCATAACGGCTAAGGCAGTGGGAAAAGCTTTCTCCCACAATTTAGTTTCGGTCTCTTTTATTATTTAAAAAAAAAAAAAAACCTAAAAAACAAAAAAACCCTAAAGTTAATGTATACAGCCATTGGGACTGATGTTAAACCAATCAACTCGAGTGGGGACCCCATTCAATAAAGACGGCAAAAAGAAAACTACAGCCTACTGTTTGATGTGATGCTAGATTTTCTTGAGGGAGGAAAAGGAAGGGAGAAATTATATAATTTTATTATAATCTCATAAAGTAATGCTATATGTGTATGTACACACTAAAGTTTTCATGCTGAAGTACCCCAAACCCTTGCCCTGGTCCAGTCTTGAGTTATGGGTAACAGGACACTTTTGCTGAATTTTAGAGCCCTGGCCACCTGCTTCAGATAAGTATTGTACAGTTGGTGACAATACTAGGCCTTCTCCTCTTGGCCCCACCCCCGCCCTACCTTCTGCTGCTTCTCTCCCTCTCTCCTGCAAGATCTAAGGTATCACAAATAAGTTCCAAAAATTAGTACCCTAGGATCACGAGAGTCATAACACACTCCGAGAGAGAGCAGGAGTTAAAACGTACACAGTCTCATAGCTTTTGATCACTTTTTTTTTCTTTTAGTGTGCAGAAATATAGTCGGGGAAACAAAGACCTCTCCAAATCAGCAGGTATGTGTGGAGTGTGGCCCCCAGCTTACAGCTTCTGCCACTTGGAGGCACAATGGGCATTGTGCCCTCAGTGCCTCCCTGCACCCCAGCTTCCATCTTCCTGTGATTTAATACTCCCCGTTGGGCAGAAACAATAGTGCCAGGTCCATAGGTTCTTCGTGCTGAGTTGGGCACAGTCTAGACATTTAAACCGGATTTGAAATAGCTTGTCTTCTGAGATTGAATTGGGGACCAATTCAATTCAGTCCTGTATCTTGAGAAAACTTTGAACCCCAGAGGAATCTGGGGTGGGGGTGGGGAACTAAACCAAGGACAGGAAGGACTGGTGGCTGAGACCAGGGTGCCTGGCAGCCAATGCCACATATTGTAGGCCAACAACATTGGTCTCTATTAGATAGATTTCATGGGCCTTTTTTTTCTCCCAACTTTTCCATTTGGGCCACATCCTGACTGGCCAGGACAGGCATGCCCTACCCACATACTGATTAGCAGGGGGATTCCTTTCTCTCTGTCTTTATTAAATATAAGGAGAAAGCATTAATAGTTCAGATCTTTAAGAAACATCGCTGTGCTTGGGATCATGTGTCTTTAAGCTTAAGAATTAGAGGTTCAGGATTATGTCAGTGCACTGTTATATATGAAAAGCAACATCGGGTTTATTTAATTCTAAGATAACTATACTATTGCTTAAGTCTTTCCATTTTGTTTCAGGATAAGACATCCTCCGCCAACACACAATTTACATTTCAAGGTAACCTGTGAGACATGTAGTTCAAATCTGACTAGGCATAGTATCAAAATAATTTATAAAAGGGATAAACACCATTCCTTCCCTCTCCTCCTTCTTGCTGGGTACATTTATAGTTAGCAATCTTAACACTTTCATCATAAGAATCAATGAGAGAATGAGAGAGAGACAGAGAGACAGAGACAGACAGACAGGGACAGAGAAAATATGTGAGCATGTGTACACACCCGAACAGGACCATTTATATATAAGATTCTATTATGGTTTAAAAACAAAAAAACAAAAAAACAGAATTCCATTGCAAAAACCTGATTTTCAGTTTCCTTCAACTTACAGGTTCAGGAGTGATGAGTACTGGTGACCCTCAGCTGCCTGCCTCTTCCCCATATAGACCCGTGAGGGACCCACTGACCTTGGTGCCAGCAGGTACCCACACGTGGCAGCAGGTGCACAGACACTTTTTGGGAGACACAGGAAGAAAGAGGGGCTTCCCATGGCCAAATGATTTTAAAAAATAATCATGAGTAAAAAAATCACAGGTAATATCAATTGAAAATTAATCAATACTTTAGCTATTTTAGAAACATTTTCTTATATTTCACCAACCTAAATTCTGACTGTTTTTCACTCTCAAACCCTCCCATAATAGTCTCATCCTTTGCCTGGGATCAGCTCAAATTAGACCGATATACTTAAAAATACAGAAAAGTGTAAAGGAAAAAAATAAGTGTAAAGGAAAAAAATTCAAGCAAATATTTTGTTTTGTAATTTGCAGAGACAAAAACAAAAAATGGACAACAACAAAAACAAAAACAAAAATAAAACCCAAAACCAAAAAAAAAAAAAAGAAAAGAAGGAAGGAAGAAAGAAGAAAGAAAGAAAGAAAGAAAGAAAGAAAGAAAGAAAGAAAGAAAGAAAGAAAGAGGAAATCACCCACAAACAACCCAGGTGACAATCATCAGGTGCGCTCTGCTCTGTGCAGCCTTCTCATGTTACAGGGTATAGGGCTCATAGACATCTTTATTTTCCGGAATGCCCGCTAATGTACACACTGCTCTCTAAGACAGCACCAGGAGTCATACCAGTGAAGCCCATGGCAGCTGCTTCTCTTGACTGTCTGAGAAGTCCATCTTCATCTCGGAAGTCAATGTACACAAGATCTATGGCTTGTAGGCCAAAGGCCTTTGCCGTGACAACAATCTTCTGTCGGGCATAGAGGATATCTTGGGTGTCCTTGTTGCTTGTTGCACCTGGAAGTGAGTTACGTGTAGAAAAGGGAGGCTTTAACCTTGGAAACCAAACCCAGTCATATACTACGGAAACCAGGTTGCCTCCCTGGAAACTGTCTCCCAGAAAAGTAATTATTCCAATAAGCAGGAAGGCAGGTATATAGGGAAGAAGTGTGGAATGGCATATATGTCTAGTGGACTGGAACAATTTCCAATACAATCACTTGTAATTGCGTTCGGATGGAAGCGGGTCACCGGGGCCCCTAACAGATTTACCTCCTTTGTGCAATCACTTGGAGAGTGTCAGCCCAAAGATAACACTACAACAAGTGTCCAGGAAGCTGCATGTGGGGGTGGGGGTGGGGAATAAGCTCACTTCTTAGGAATGGCATAAGCTGGTCTTGTGACATCTGTCCTCAAAGATGTCCTGATCCAGTGCTTTGGGGTCCTGGGTTTGGGGGAGGAAGACCCTCATTTTGGGAGAGGCAGAAAGTGCCTGAATGCCTTCTGTACTAAAATACACTTAGCTGTGGGACACACGAATGTCTCCTGGAAAGACTTGTATTAAAATAAAATTTTCTTTTTCTCCCTGAGGGAAGGGAATGTGTCAGTGTTTAAACTTGGGCTACAATACCCATTGTTCAGGAAGAGTGTCCCCAGCCCACTGGGGTGTGGTTCTGAAAATAGTTTCTGTAACCTTGGCCTTTAATCTCCAACCATAGATACCCAGAAAAGGGCTCAAGGGGTATCAGAAGGGCTGGCAAATATTTAACAATAAATGCTCTGAAATATACAGTAAGGTAAATTTACAATCTATCTTAAACATGCCTACTACATTTAACATAGAAGACACAGCATGAAGCACTTGAACATTCCATTTTTCCATTTAGAGACTCAGGTCTTGTGCTTAAGTGAAGACAACATATTTCAGCCAGCATCAGTAGTAGTAGAAACTGAGTAGACCCCATACATTCTTGGACATGCCTGAGGTTGTGGAGGTTTTTATTAGTTATTTCATAAATGAGTAGAAGTAAGAAGGTGGGATTCTGGAAGCAGGAGATGGAGCCTAAATTATCAGGAAGTGGTGGTCAGTTGTCATGAAAAGGCACCATCGGGCTAGCAAATACACATTATTATGTAAATGTCTCTTTGTGAAGTGGCAAAGGAGAAAATTCTTGAGCATGCGCGCGCGCGCGCACACACACACACACACACACACACACACAACTGAGGGGGGGGCGGGTTGGAAGACAGATCTTTGACACCTATGCTGGCTCGAAAATCTTCTCCTCCGAAAACGACTGCATCTAAGCAAAGACCCACTTGAGGTCCGATCTTTAGTGTTTCTTCACACACTGCCTGGAAAAGAGCAGAGCAGGGTCTCAGAGGCTGGGAGCCAATGCATCATCAATAGAAAAAATCCAGATCCTAACACACTTAGGCTAAAACAAACTGAGACCTTCCCAAAAGCATTTAATAGTCTTCAGATAAACGCCTCATATGCATCTGTTCTGCCTGGTGGTTTCATCAATATAGCTATCACAGTTTATTATATAGTTAGAACACTCCAATTATACGGCATCCAATTTTCTAGGTAACTTTTGGTAAACACTTTTAACTTCTACTATAGGTAATTCATGTGTCTCCAGAATTTGTTTTTGTTTTAAGAGGACTCTTATTATGACAAATGTAAAACCACAAGAGAGGAGGAAAAAAATATTTTTTTAAAATCAAACTAATTGGATTATTTGCATTAGGATCAAGTAAAGTGGTTTCAGGCTTACAGTCAGGCAGTGCAAAACCTACAACTTCAGAGAGAAAATAAAAATGCTACCAGTCACCCAGGGCGTGTGAATAAAGCAACTCTGACGCGTCCAGCTGAATGTAAAGAAGAATCACGTTTGCTATAGATGTAGCTATGAGTCTTGGGACATGTGGCCGTAATGTACTAACATCTGTGTGGGTGGGGAAAGAGTGAAGGAAGTGGTGGAGATACTGTTGATTAATTTCAGGCATTGTGAGAGCTCCTAAGTACATTACCGAATAAAATGGCAAAACTGTGCTTTAAAATTAAACCGCTGCATGTATCTGATCCCAGCTCTGGGGTGTGCTTTTGACTATACTCGAGGGTGCTAGGGTGGCTGAGGACTTTGTGGTTGTTTGTCTGAAGGAGTTGGTCACGAGACAGAGCTCGAGGCAACCCCTAGACATTTGTACTGGGCCCTTCTTACACAGTCCTACAGCTTTCCAAAGCTTCCTCTGACCCTGATTTGCTCCACTGCACGCAGGTCAGCTACTTCTGTTTTTAGTGATTCCCCCCCCCCCAACTCTCTGGAGTGGAAAAAAATAAATAAATCAAAATGCAAAACCAAAACAAAACAACCAAGGGCTAGAAACTTCCGGGAAGAAGTACAGGGAGTGCTAGACGGCCATTCAAAGTCAGGTGATACGAGGGACACACATGATTTTGGGGAAATGATACAAAGGTTTGCAGACCAAGAGGAACAAACGAGCTGGCTATGAATCTGGTAAGGCAGGTAGTTAGATGCAGACACACAGTGGCTGAGACAATTCTCAGCTCATCTTTTTTGAATGTGTGTTAGAAAACACTTTATGTTTGAAATGTGGCAAACTGAAACAAGAGGCTACAGATTATTTATATATATGAACTATGAACAATATTCATATCTGCTAGGGATTTCAGATTATAGTACCAGAGAGGCCAGGGTATTTGCAGACGGAAAGACAACTGGTAGGAAGGGCAATTTAAACTCAGTATATAAAGGTGAAAAGTAAAATTTCCATATATGCTTAAACTATGCATGTACTAATTCAAAGCATACATTTATTTTGTGATTTTATTTTTATGCATACTCCAGGAACATATAAATGTTTGGAGAGACTGAGAACACCTCTTTTTTCTTTTTTAACTAGTTTCTTTGTCTTCCAAGATATTGACAACCTTGTTATTGGAGCAGGACAGATAAGAAATGACTTGAATATCTTACTTGGTTTATTAATTTTTCTTTAAAAAAATTTTTTTAAGTAGATGTTCAAACTAAAAAAAAAAAAAAAAAAGAACCACAAAAAACAAAAACAAAAACAAAAAACAACCAGAAGTTCTCTTTAGGAAATCAAAGTAAAACACTAACTCACATGACTACACTAGGGATGACTTCCTTACCTTAAAATTGAGCAAACCCATTGCAGTCTCCACAAAGGGGATTAAATTCATTGGTTGTTCAAGTTTTCGGCCTTTTAAGTGGAGTGAAAATTTGTCTGAAAACTAAAATCAGAGATGTCATAGGTGATTAGACAGAACAGAAGCTCAGCCCCTGAAACGCAGACAGAGCAAGGCTGAAAAGCCTCTGACCTGAGGAAATACCCTACCCCAGCCTCCAGCATTCACACAAAGGAATGGGGAGGGGGCAGGAAGGAAGAAGGAAAGCAGAGAAAACTGAAGGTAACAAGGTCCCCCCAAATCACAGTGAAACCTCAAACACCACAATCCGGTTCCCTCCGAAAGGAATACTTTGAGGCCTAAGAGTGAAAGGGAAGGAGAGATTCCCAGTTTAAATGCTCTCCTGGAAAACATATTTACTCAGGACTTATCACCCTCTCTCCTCCACTGAATGCAAATGGCAGGCGCTCAGAACAAAGCAGACCTCTCTACCTGCCCCTTCTGTTTTTTGTTTCAGACCCAACACCAACACATGTGCAACTGTTGGCTGTCTTTTACATATGTGCGATCCGAATTATCCGTTATAGCGCCACTATCCTTTGTTCTGGAAGGTTTTCTTCATATATTTTTTTTTTAAGCTTACCTAGGAAGACCTTAAAAAGGAAGTTTAATTCTTTGAAGACCAAAGCTTGCCAATTTTTTCCATGAGACCAGTTCACAGCTAGCTCTGTGCTGCCAGTGGGGTAGCCCAAATTCCAAAATCTATCATCTGGAAACATACAAAAGCTCTCGCAGATCCTCCACACCCCTGTTTCAAAAAAAGGGGGAGGGAGCCCCACAATCTAAATTGTAAATCTATTATGTCTATCTAGATCTAATAAGATGTGGGAAGATTAAAAAAAAGAAAGAAAGAAAGAAAGAGAGAGAGAGAAAGAAACACAGGTATAATAAAGATATTTTTGTAAATAAAGTTGAAAACATATCTATCCATTTAAATTTAAGGAATATTCAGCCATTAATGGATATCAAAGGAAAAGGGAATTTTAATCATCTCTCCATTCAGTCTCAGTTGGGTAAATCATATCTAAGAGATTTGCATAAATATAAACCATCAAAGACTTTTCATCTTCAAAGGGGGCTTCAAGACCCTATAAGCTTTGTACTGTAATCATCACAGGTCAACCCTGCAGGAATAGGGCTGCTATGGCAACATAAAAAAACTAATGCTTAAGGCTTAGCATAATATTCTCACTAATAGAAAGGAAACTCATTTTAAAAGCTGGCAGCCTATTTACCAGAAGCAGGATTAGAGGTGTTATTTCCCTTTTTACCTGCCCCTCCTTGCCTGCCTGCCCCCCCTAAAAAATACCTAATCACTGGGATCTTTAAAAAGCTTTTGAGCGATTTGCAGTAACTTTACAATTAGGCTAAAATAAATCACAGCTTTCAGTAATGAAGAATGATTCCCGTTGCTCTCCGCCCCTCCCTCTTAGACGGCGTCACCGTCACCTCTCAGTAACTTTCAGGGAACAGAATAACCCACCACAACAGCCAGGGTGAGGAGAGGGCTGAAAGCTCGCTCAGGGGCAACCTGTATGGTATCAGATGCTGTGAAACAGAAAATGTAATTTATGTTACAATTAAACTTGAAAATGAGTAGTGAAATATTGGTGGCTTGGGTGTTGAGTACTTAGCTACTGATTTTCCTTTCTCATTAAAAAAGAAGGAAAAAAAAGAAAGGAAGGAAGGAAGGAGGAAAAAAGAAAACTTACAAGGCTACTTGAACTATTCTCTGGGATAGTCATTACAACTGCAAAATTCGTAAAGTTTACAACTAGGTAAATCTTTTACAAGATATCCCCTGTTCTTAATGAACAAAAATCTCCAATGCCTTTTGCTTTATAGTCAATAGGGGCATTTAAAAATTAAATATGCTAGCCCCTCCCCCATCCCCATCCCCTTCTTTCTTAAAAAATTGCATTAAGTACTAACACAAAAGGTAACTAGTGGAGAAGTTTCAATTAATTTTTTCAAAAGGAGACGATTAAATGTTTCCGGCCTGGTAAAGTGTTCATTTCATCGAGGTGGAGGGGACTGGGGAGGGGGGCGTGAGGAAAAGAAGGGGGGAGAATTACAAAGAGACTGGGGAGGAGGTGAAGTAGCAGGGCTCAGCAATTCTTTCAATTCCAGTGCACACCCAATAGCGTGTTGGAAGAATACGCACTGTTGGGATTTGTGGGAGAATTGTCCCGCGACAAAAGAGGCAGAGTTACGCTTGTTACAGCCCAATAAGCCGTGCCAGTCAGACAAGAGCCCACACTAACGACAAAAGGCGAGCGGGCGATTCTCACACAAAAGAAAACAAGTAAGCCCATCTTTCAGTTGTGCGTCAGGCTTGAGGTTTTACGCTTCGCATAAATACAAACGGAGAGGAAAAATAAACAGCCCCAGAGACTTCTACTAACTAGAAGTCCTGTTTCAACTTCAGTGTCTCCCTTGCATCCGAGGATTCCAAACAGTGATGCGAAGCTGTAGCTCAGAATTGGGGAGATAACCCCCATCCTAAGCAAGTGCGTTAAGAGGCATAAAGGATGAAACCAAAGAAAGAGGGACTTCAGAATCCTCCATCAACTTAATACATATCTGAGTGGTGTTGGAGCCCTCGGGACAGTCGTCCGCTCTAACAGCTAAGGCTGTTTGGTGAGATCTCCAGTTTTTCTAAGTAAACACAAGGTCTTTAAGAGGATCCCAATGCAGAGCTGTCAACACAAATACCTTACCATTTTCATGTACGTTAACTTTCAACCTTCTAGTAGCTACAATTGAAGAGTAGGGTGAAATAATGGCCTCTCACATCTTATATTCAACTAATAGAGTACACATATTATTACTGCAATAATCAATATTAAAATTTTTGAGATACACTCCATTTTACTTTCTCTACTTGGAAAGAACATCGAGTCTTTAAACTCAGACATGTGTGCACCCTACTTATCACAAGCACACTCCAACTTTCTCTGGCCACAGTTCGAATGCTGAGTGAGTGGCAGGTGATGCAGCATATTCAGGTGGATTTAAAAAGTGAGCAGCTAGGGCTGGACAGATGGTTTAGTGGTTGTTAGGAGTACTTGCTGTTCTTCAAGAGGATCTGGGTTCAATTCCCAGCACCCACATGGCAGCTCACAACCGTCTATAACGGCAGGGGGCCCAACATCCTCATACAGAAATACAGGCAGGCAAAACACCAATGCCCATGAAATAAAAGTGAAGTGAATTAATCTCTCTCTCTCTCTCTCTCTCTCTCTCTCTCTCTCTCTCTCTCTCTCTCTTTTAAGTTAGCAGTTTTACTAGGTATAGCAGCTCCTTGGCATACTGCTTTGTCAGGATCCACAACCTTTAAGATAATATGAAATGGTGCTTTGAAACCCCCCACCACCACCATCCCTTCAGTCCAGTCACTCCCAAAGGTTCTGCCACAAGTGGTATAATAAAATGGCATTTTATTCAAGGGACTTGCAGAATAATAGTAAGTCCCTATTCATCCCCTCCCCATCTCACAATTAAAACAATCATAGAATAATTGGGCCCATTTCAAAGTTTTCTTAAGTAATTTGACATGCCATCCACTTTACATTTCAGGCTTTTATTGGCTGAAAAGTCTGTCATGAAATGAAAACACACCTGACAGTAATTTAAAAAAGGGCGCACCAGAGAGCTGTTCAGGAAATAATATCTGAGCTAATTAAAACCACGAGTTAAAAGCTTCCTGTTTCTTCCTCCAGTTGCCCTTAGGAGTGACCTTTTCCTCCCTTCCCCGGGCTCTTAGCTTCATATGCAGCTAGACCTCCTCACTGCCTACGATGGCTTCAGAGGAGCCTCAGCCAGAACCATCTACGTCATGGCTCTTACAAGTTGAAGCCCTGGCTTTCCAATGGCAGGATAGATGCTCAGAAAGTTAGTGTCCAGGGGCTGACTTGTGAGGGCTACTGAGGAGACTGCTCTGACCAAACCACAAACCCAAAAGTGATGTTTCCAAACAAGAGCTGTTCTGGGAAACATGTTGGGGACTCCTAGATTCTAGGGAGGAGGAAATGGTGGCTTTTCCCATTCACTTTTCATAATCCCTTCTTCTTTCTTTTCTTTTTTGAGTCAGGGTCTCAAGGAGCCCAGACCAGCCTCATGCTTGCTATGTAACTGAGGATGACCTTGAACTTCTGATCTTCGTGCCTCTATCTCCTAAATGCTGGCACTATATGCATTTGCCACCCCGTCCAGTTTATTTGATGCTAGGGAATCAAACCAGGGCCTGGTGCATGCTAGGCACATACTCTACAAATCAAGCTACAACCAGCCACATTTTCTTTTCTTCCTGACTCTCGTTTTTTCTCACGGTACCAACTGAATCCAGAACCTGACACATGCCAAGCAACTGTTTTATCCATGCATGAGCTCTCTCCTCAGCCCTGTGTGTGCATTTCTAAATGGATGCTGTCTACACTCTCTCTGGGTGACTCCTGAGCTGGCCTGTGCTGCACAGAGAAGCACTATTACTTACCCACTGGATTTCTTCAGGGCCTTCTACCTTTGGTAGCATCAGACTAGAGGGAAGAACTCTGGCCTGTAGAAATGTCTCCAGGTCGGCTTCAGCCAGACCACTAGACACAGAGTTGATTCTCACACACTTTTCCGTTGTGCCCAGGTCAAAGTCTTCAAGAGTTTTTGCTATTCTCAATCGAGCTTCATTCTGTAAATATTGAGAAATGTATCTCCGAAATGTATTCTTACCATTAAAGGAAACCCAACGAACAGTTTATAGAGTTCCGAAGGACACTCATAGACATTTGATTAGAGCAACACATTTTCTGCCCACAAACTGATACTGAAAATGAATGATTTCTGCACACTGTTTACAATGACTGAAACACAATGGGGAATGTTCCATCATGCATATTGGTATACCTCTGAATGGCAGAGTAAGTCACTCATTAGTGTGCTTTCCAACTGAAGAGGTTAGAATGACTAATTAACTGAACGTTAACTATCGATGAAGCATGGTTTCAGGTCTATTACATCTCTTCATTTAATAAGTCTTAGAAACCGCATGCCATCGGGACTGTGGCAATGTCACCTGTCAGCATATTCACGTTAGGGGAAAGCTAAGCATTTGCTTTTCTGCTCCCCAGGCATCACACTTAAAAAAAAAAATCATCTTTTTAATTTTATTTTATTTTGTTTTGTGACCAAGTTGTGTCTTGACATTCAGTTAAGAAGGTGCCCACAGGAGTCTGACGCTCAGGACCACGTGAGAGACTCCCCCACTAATTCAGGTGGAAACAGTAACATCACCAAGAAATCCCTCTATGAAGTACTTGACAAATAGACTGTTTTCTTTGATTTGACAGTCTTTGCTGCAGTTATGAAAAGCTGAAAGTCACATTTGAATTATCCCAAGAAAAACTGCGTGAGCCCAAATATGTTATGTATTAGCTTTGAGTTTGAGGTGAAGACTGTGGAAGGGTGGGCAAGGAGGAGCACTAAGGGGTGGGGGTTGGTGTGGAGAGAAAGGAAGCTCTTGGGGCCATTATTTCCTGCCAATTCCAGTTTCAAAAATAAAGTCTTCCATCTTGCCAACAGCCCTCAACAAATTCTCACTGCCAGAATGAACACTTATCAAAGGTAGTTTAATTTGGGAAGAATTTTTATTACACTAATAAAACTTTAAAGCATCTAACTACTGATGAATGCATTAAAAAAAAAAGTCTTGGAGCTGGTTAAGACCACTCACTACTCTTGCAGAGTACCCACATTTACATCCTCGAATCCATGTGGTGGCTTACAACTGTCTGTAACTCAAGTTCCAGGGGAGTGATACATTCTGCTGGCTTCTATAGGCACTAGTTACATACATACATATATAGATGCACCATGTTTGTGTGTATGTATGTGTGCATATATAAATATTTATCAATTTTCTAACAATATACAGCTATTAGAATAGGAGCACATATCTAGGAAAACAGCTCCCAAAAGTACTGATAACCATGAGTCATTTGCTGCAAGTGGTGGAACATTAGCATTCAGGAGGCATGGCCATGAAGAACACAGAGGGCTGAGGCAAGCCTGGTCATAGGGAGTTCCATACTAGTAGAGTTACATGGTAAGAGCCTACCTAAAATAACAACAACAACAACAAAAAGTTCAAATTATTTAAGCCAACACAAGTCTACATCCAGTCAGAGACAATCCAGGACAGTTGATTTAAACCAGACTAAGTAAGTCTACCTCTGAATGGAAACCAGGAAGGCTTCTAGTTGGGGTCTGAGCTACACAGTGTGATAAAATGGTAGCTTAGAGTTATTGGGTCACATGCGAATGTGACCAGAAGGACTTTAGGATGTCTCTGTGCAGAGTGTTGGCTGTGAATAATTATGCCAAGAGAGGCAAAAGCAAGAGAAACCTCATTACCTCAACTGTGGCTTAAGTCCTCATGATGCTATTCTTTCCATTTTTAAATTCTTAAAATCTGTTTTCATAGTGTGTATGTGTGTTGTGGGAAGTATGCATACATCAGGGCGGATGCCATAAGGGGTCAGAGGCATCAGACTCCTCTGAAGCTGGAGTCATAGATGATTGTGAGTCACATTTGATGAGGTGTGGGGAACCAAACACAAGCCCTTTGCAAGAGAAGTGTATAAGCCATCTCTCCAGCACCCACCCTTACCCAGCTTGGTTATTCCATAGTGCAGATCCCACTTAGGTACTCTGCTATGTACCATTGCTGAAGAAGCTAATGGGAACGTACCGATAACCAAGCACAGGAATAAGCAAGGTTTCAAGGCTGTCTACAGTAGCAGTTGGGATTCCTCTGCTTTTACTAGTACACAGCCTCAGAGAACCTAAGAATCAGGTCACGTTGCACACAGCTTGGACAGCTATGAACTCTGGATAGCTTGGGTTTGTAAACACTCCAACTTGTGAGTTCACACTCTACAGTAAGTCAGCCTTGCAGACTTGAAACTCTGAACAGGGGGGAACAAGTCAAATGGTCATACAGCCATGCTGAGTATGAGAGTGCACTCAGGAGGCTAAGGGAGGAGGATGGTGTCCAGTTTCAGACCAGCCTGGTCTACGTTGCAAGACCCTTGTTGAAGGAAGACCAACAAGTGTCCACCGAGCATGTGTGTTTGATGATGCAGAGTTCCTGGCAACTTCTTAAACTGTGTCTCACTCAGCACTAAGCTGATCGGCCGTTTCCTTTGGATTTGAAGGACACTGTGTACAGAGCTCATGCTCTAAACCTGCTTGTGATTTTCTTCTGAGGTCAGATTACCATGGTTTCCACACATTCCTGTTCACTGGGTAAAACTCAATCTTTGCAACTGGCTGCAAGAGAAGCACCTAATTCCAGTCTCTGCACATAATCTGGTTAGTCAGTAACGAGTTATAATAATGAGCCCTGAGAATTCAGCATTGTATTCTTCCTTTTCTTGGTTTTTGTTTTTGTTTTGTTTTGATTTTTGTTTCGTTTTATTGTTTTGGCACAGAATAAACAGGGATCTCTCTCCTGGCATCACCCTATACCTTTCCAAAAATGGAGGCTTGTGTCTGAGGTATATTGACACCCCAAACTCTTGTTAACAGGTTGTTGCTTGCTACAATTTACATCAATGAAGAATGGATCCCTCTGGTATGTATCCCAAAATATCCAACAACCTTACTAAATTTACATCAGCCAACAAGTGTGTGGATTTTTTTTTTTAATGGTGAAATATGTCACTGTGCTAGTAAACACACCCATGCCATCTGTTGGGTTGAGGGAAAGACAGCTTCTAAGAACAATTAGTGCTGTGTCTTCTGTTAGCCTGGTCCACCCAGTTGTGAGGAGAAAGCCGTCCTGAGCTCTGTTTGCCTGGCTTCTCCCTACCATCTCTCGAATCTCCATCAATCCTTTGCCTTCCTCCATGCCTCCCCTGGATCTCTGGAGATCCTCCTCCCTCCATCTCCATCTTTAGGTGGATTAAGCAGAGGTCTGCAGGTGCCTGGCAGGCTCTCTGAGTGGGTTCTTTAGAGCAACTTGCCTAAAGCAAAAAGGAATGAGCTTTGTGGGGGAAAGAAAGAATGTTTTAGGGGAAGGTTGGTCTCATTTGGCTGAGGGGGGGAACTGTATCACTAACGAAATGATACAGACCAGAATCTTTGGGACCAGAATCTTCCCAAAGTTCCTGCGACCGGTCGATATTCCGTGCCACGGGCTACTTGGTGCAGTGGACCAGAGGCTAATAAAACTGTCCTCATCCATAAGCCACAGTATTATGTGACCATGTCTGGGCCAGGAACCAAGGCGTGCTATGATTTCAGAGCCTGGATTCCTGTCACCTGGGGAGGAGACATGCTCCGCTGACGTAGGAAAGCAGATAAATCAACCATCCCCAAGACCTGCAGCCTCCAATATTAAGGGAGAAAATCTGCGTGCGGTTGGTTCAATTGGCACCCATTAAAGCTAATAACTAATCATCCTCGATAGTTTCTAGCTCAGAACGATGAGATCTGCAAAGAAAACAACATCCGTCCACTTTTACACTCCAGTGGAAGGGGTGGTCCCTCGCGGCGGGGCGGCACAGTCTCGCCATCTGGAGAATAAATCGAGTGTGAAGTACAGTATAGTTTGGGACCAAGCTCCGTGGCGGCCGCTCAGCAGTCAGTTCATTAGCCCCAAACTTCCAGGGATTAGAGGGGCATCAATTCTACTGTCGGATAGGATGAGACAGACAGGGCACAGGATTCAAGAAGCATCTAGACAACCAGGAGCCCCCTCTGGCTTATTTATAGAACCACAAAGTATAAACACACTCAAATAAGTGCCTTAAATAACAGCATCATCACAGTTCCCTAACATCTGAATTAACACCTCCTCCCTCACCTCCTAGCCCCCAGACCCCCTCCTTCTCCCTTCCCAAAACTGAACGTTAAAGTACACACTTTACGGGACCAGGGGAAAGCTTGCCTCCATCAGAGGCTGAGATCTGATAATTAAGAAATAGGAAGGACATTTTAGACCCAGGGGAGATGTGTAGCATTTATAATTAAAAACTTATATAAAATTAATATTTTCATTCCATAAAGACAAATGCCATGCCTTGTGTTTCAAACCCTTCCTTATGTTCTAGCCTCTTCCTTTTCTAGATTGGCTCATCTTAACCCATCTCATTGGTCAAGTGATGTCACAGGGATGGCCTCTGCCAGGTTTTGACTATAAGGTCCTGATATCAGCATCTTTAAGCTAAAATTGTCCAGGTCAAATTAGGTTAAATCAAAACAAAACAAAAAACAAAAGACTTGGAGTAAACTCTTCCATTTAAAGACCTAATTTTTCATCTGCTTTTTAGATGTTTATGATAAAAATCAGAAATGCCTGTGACACAAAAATCATCACATGGAGACCACATTGCACTTCTTCATAAATGCACAGGATTTATCATTACAGGGATCACTCAAAGGGAGGTAGTAACAGAATTGAAAACCATGTTCCCTGATTCTTGCAAATTGGTAGTGTGTTTCATTAGACAAGAGACAGTGTTGACTTTTAAAAGGTCATTAATTGTACAAAATAAAAATGAGTTTTGTTCTGACATTTTCAAATACGCACAGGATATACTTGGGTCATATGAATTTCTAGTTCATTGGTTTTTGTTGTTGTGGAAAAGAAGTCTTGGTTTGTTTCCTGAAAGGAAAAGGAAGGATAAAAAGGCTTGCCTCGATGACATTCTCTGTATTAACTGTCTTAAAGTCTCATGCCTGATACATCCTGCAAGATTCCCCATGTCGTCCTTACCTGCTCTGAAGCCACAGATTTAGATGCAGGAGAGGTTTGTTTTGTTTTGTTTTGTTTTTTGTGTGTTTATCTCGAATGATACATTAAAATAAAGGCTTATAGCAAAAATATTACAAACCATCTTTCATTTCATTTCAAGGACTGAGAAGGCTCAGGAAGCTTACAGTATGTGCTTGGAATTTCTCATGCCAAAGACTGAATTGACTCTACAGGCGGCAAACACAACATATAAAAGACAACGATGGCATCCAAAACTCTATGACAACAATTTATTTCACAGGCTCTAAGCAATTAAAAACATTTCTAAGGCAGCCAGCAAGAGGGGCTCTGAGGGTCAAGGTCCTTGGGTCCAAGCTTGAGGACCTCAGTCAGATTCTAAATGTCACTACAGAAAAAGAGAACTGGCTCGTGTAAGTTGTCCTTTGACCTCTGCACAAGCCAGGTACGCTCCAGCACGCACACCATCACAAATAAGTAAAAAAAAGTTTAGAATATTTCTAAAGGAAAAATGGCTCTGAGCCATATATATATATATATATATATATATATATATATATATATATATATATATACACACACTTTTTTGTTGTTGGTTTGGGTTGTTTTTGTTTTTTGTTTTTCAAGACAGGGCTTCTCTGTATATCCCTGGCTGTCCTGGAACTCACTCTGTAGACCAGGCTGGACTCAAACTCAGAAATCCGCCTGCCTCTGCCTCCCAAGTGCTGGGATTAAAAGCATGCACCACCACTGCCTGGCTGGCACATTATATTTACATCATCTGATGGACATCTAGGTTGGCCACTACTTTGGGGCTGTTGTGGAACATGCTCTAACATTTATGAGTCCCTCCTTTGTATAATAGTCACATCCATTTCTATCTTTGTACTGAGAAGAAAGCGGGCCTCCTAGGTCACATGGTAACTTATATGCTCAGCCTTTTGAGCTGGTTCTCCAAGTGGCTACGCCAATTCAATATTCCCATCTCGGCAGTATATGGCGAGTAATAACAGGTTCATAGGACTGGAAGTAACAATTTAGTCAGTAGAACAGAACCTACTACCCATAGGCAGGAGTGACACTCCCCACAGGGCCTAAGGAGGGGCAAGGGAGGCCTGGACTGGGGCTGGAGCCTCTGAAAACTAAGAATTCTAGTAGTAGCAGCAAAAGGAACAGACAGCCCCCAGGAAAGAGCCCAGATGGACAGATGGGACAGCTGTGAGAATACAGGCACTTGCCACATACAAGCCTGATGATCCCTAGAACCCATGGTGGAAGGAGAAAACTGACTCCTAAAAGCTGTTCCATATAGGTAATGTGTGTTGTGCATGTGTGCATTCTCATTCATATTCTCTCTCTCTCTCTCTCTCTCTCTCTCTCTCTCTCTCTCTCTCTCTCTTTCTCCTCCCCTTCTCTTCCTCTCTTCTCTCTCCCTTCTCTCCCCCCTCTCCTCCCTCTCTCCTCCCCCCTCTATCTTCCTCTCTCCCCCTCTCTCTTCTCCCTCTTCCTCTCTCCCTTTCTCACACACACACAGCCCACTCACACACAAAGTGGATGGCTAGTAAATATAAAGCCAGAGGTGAGAGCCCTGCTTAATGCCAGGGGGTGGACAGAAAAACAAGAGTCTCTGAAAGGCAGTGTCTTAGCAATGAGAATTAATGCTGTGCTCCAATGGAAAGAAGGCCGAAGAGAGGACAGGACGTGAATTCACAGGTACACCCTAAAGTCCCTCTGGACCAGATGCCCTGCACCCATGATTACATTTGGAGTTGACTTTGGTCAGGTCCTTGTTCAGTCCCATCCACACTGAGGCTTCTTCCTTTGGGAGGGCCTCTAGGCTCAGAGTGACTCCTATTTATCTTCAGAACATGCGTTTGCACGTGGGGTTCCATTTTGGGGACTCCTGGTCCATCCCACTGACACAGCAGAGTGGGTGGCCAGCCACCTCACTGAGCACACCCTCTAATTGGTCTCCCTCCACCCTGCCCCCAGAGGACTGAGAAGGTGTCTCTCTTCCCCAACTGATACAAAGTACAGCTGGAGCCAAGCTGCCCTCTCTCTCTCAGTATTTATATTTCACGACTTCTCTGGGTTAGAGGAGGTAATTAACTGTTTTGGTTTAAAAGCCCTCCTGCTGGGTCGCAGTCTGCGTGGGAGAATCAAAGTAAACAAGCAAAAGGGAGCACTGTCATCAAAGGCCCCGCACCTACCTTTCTTCATTATGAGAAGGGAAACGCGTGCCATTTGCTGCAGGTGCCGTGGATCACCGTTCGGGGCAGGGTCCCAGCGCTTTCATTCTTTTGAATGGTAAATCAAGAGTGATCGGTTCATAATTTAATGAGGCAGGCTTACTGAGGGTCCAGACATGCTGGAGATAACAGGCGCATCACCTGTGCCCTGCCTGAACAGTTGTAAATGATGCTGGCAACATATTCTGTCAGGTAACTTCCTCTAGCTACATTGTGGAAAAGAGATCAAAAGTTTCCTCTTCATGTGAACATCAAGAACCAGTTGTTGGGACTGGGCGCCTAGTGTTTGCCTAGCATGCTTGAGGACCTGGTTTTGATCCTGACCCACACAACCTGGGTGTGGTGGGGCTCACTGGTAATAGCAGCTGTCAGGAGACAGGGAGGATCAAGAAGTTCAAGGTCATCCTCAGCTACACAAGTTTCTTGCCAATTTGAGTTACTTTTTGTTTTTTGCTTGTTTTTGTTTTTTAATGTGTTGGGGGGGGGCAAAACTGAGCAGTAGTGGCACTTCCCTTTAGTCTCAGCACTTGGGAGGCAGAGGCAGGTGGATCTCTGAGTTCAAGGCCAACCTGGTCTATAGAGTGTGTTCCAGCACAGCACAGCACAAACAAACCAAAATTTAAAAATATACTTATTGTATTGTGTGACTGCATGATGGGCTGCCACATACTCCACAGAGTGAAGATGGGAGTTTTTCTCCCCTGCACCTTTAGGTAGGTTCTGGGGGTTGAACTGAGGTTGCCAGGTTTGTGCAAGTGTCTTTACCTACTGAGCCATCTTGCCAGGCCAAGAATAAATTTTACATTAAACTCTAGCTTACTTCTTTGTAAAAAAGACATGTTTCTCTATTCATCACCCAGACTTGGAGACCTGCTGGGCCACATCTCTCCCAGGCTGTCCATTCATGTTGAGTTATGAACAGACAGTGACACTGGGGTCAGAAATTCCTGTCCTTGTGCTGCTTCAGCAATATCTAAGGTATCATCAGTCCACAGTGGACGCCACAGCAATGTAGCGGAAGAAGGAAAGTCACCTGGAGGCTTGGCAAAAGGAGGGTTATCACCAAGCAAACCAGGCTAAGCCTCATTTCAATGAGTTGCCAAAGCAAGCCCTTGACTCCCCGTCTTCCCAAAGCAGAGTACCAAATGTAGATAATTAAAATCTGTTAGGGTATTCATTTGTCTTCCTCACAGCCAGGCAGAGGAAGAGGAAGGTGGATCTCTAAGTTCGAAGCCAGCCTGGCCTAGTGAGTTCCAGGAAAGCCAGGGCTACACAGAGAAACCCTGTCTCTAAAAACCTAAAAGGAGGGAAAGAGGGGAGGGAGAGAGGAAGAGGAGGGGGGGAAAGAGGGGGAGAAGAGAGGGGAGGGGGAGGGAAGGGGAAGGAAAATGGGGAATGACAATGGTATCCTTTATTTTTTAAGATAAGCATTTCAGCAGTCCAGGCTAGTTTCCAACTCCCTATGCAGGGTCATGCAGCCAAGGATGTCCTTGAACCCCTGATCCTGTTAATCTACTTCTAGAGTCCTGGCAGAACTTAACCTGTTTAGGCAGTTCACACACACTAAGGCAAGCAAGGTACCGATTGGGTACGCCCCAGCTCTGCCAAAAAATATTTCACTTATTAAAAAAAAATACATTTATCTATTTTGTGTGTGGAATGGTCGAGTTCCAGTGTGACACAGCCCACATGTGGAGGTCAGAGGACAACCTACAAGAACTGGTTCTCGAGGATTCCAGGGATCCAACTCAGGTCATCAGGCTTGATGGCAAAGTCCCTTTACCCGCTGAATCGTCTCTCTATAACCACTGCATTTTTTTTTTTTTTTTAAAGAAGGGGGAGGCTTTGATAACTGTGGTCTGGTTACCACAGAGGGCTGTCCTTTGGGACTAACCAGACAGGTAGTGGCTTCTCTTCGAAGCATAGCATGCCACAGCCCGTACAAATGAGCGCTATAGAGAACGTGTGTCCTATCACAGGGCGCACCAACTCCCACTCACAGGATCGTGTCTAATTAAATGCCCCCTCCCCAGAAATGCTAACAAAACAATGGCGGGCTAGCTGCATGGTTGGTTTTCCCCGGTGTTTTCCACCTTTCCCGTGCCAGCCCTTCTCATCCTCTCCTCGGCAGCTTTGTTCCCTCACCGGTGCCAGACAGGCAGGCGAACTGAGCGACCACTTGGGTATTTTTTCCTCTTTCTGCGCCCAGTGAATTTTCATAAAGCGTTTAACGTGAGAACAAGTAGGTTAATTTCCCGAGTGGCGAACTCAGAGCCCAGCACCACTGCTGCGATCTGGCTTCTGAGGCAGGGGCCTCGGCCCCAGCAGCCAGAAACCTTGCCAGATCCTTCTCTGAACAGCCCCAGGTGCGATTTAGCAGAACAGATTGTGTGGACGCTGGATGGCCTGTGTCACAATGAAATGGTGTCCTTTCTTCCTGAGAGATGAAGACGGAAGCCTCCTGGGCTGGCAGTTCTGCAGGCAGAGAAGCCTCTGGACATGCAGGACAGGGGAAGGGCATCCCATCTGGTCACACACACCTGTCCTCAAGTACATTAAAGTTCTAACAACATCACAGTCCCACCCGAAGCCGTCCTCACCCCCACCCCCACCCCCTGCCATAACACACATCTGTTTTCTCCTAACTCTAAGTGGAGCAGGAAATCCAAGGTTTTATTTTAACATGCAAACAATAGAATCATAAGGAAAATTGAAAACTGTGTCTGGCCTTTAATATACACCTAGCTGAGCTCTGCATGTAAGCCTCGTAGACAGTGGCCTGTGAAGCAGACGGCTCAACCAGTAATGGCCAGGCTGCTTGGAGAAGATGCTGTGGAGAGAAACCAGGCTTTACAGCTACAAGTGTAAGGCCCAGAGATGAGAACAGCTTGTTTCCCTGTAGTCAGTAGGATTAGTGAGCCTTACAAAAGACCAGGCTTGAAGGCTAGATACAAGTTTTACCCTTAATGGTCATAGAGCAGTGGGGGCCCCCATGATAATGGCATTGGAATAAATTGTGCAGATGCTTTTTTAATGTATGATGGGTTCAATCCCTAAACAGACAATAAGTTAAAGGGTTAGATACTTGAGAGCTGAGGCAAGAGGGACCTCATGAGTTCAAGACCAGCCTGGGTTATAAAGTAAGACTCAACATAAGTAATCCTAAATCAAGAATGCATTTCCTAACTCTACCCTTCAGACCCATCCCAGGAACATGGTGTACAGTAGAGAGCGTATTTGATTACCCATAGCCACCTCAAAAACAGAGAGGTTCTGGGAATTGACATTATGTCACCAGACTTGGTGGCAACTGGCTCTATTTACTGAGCCATTTTGAAAGTAGGATACATTACATTGAGGAGAACGTGGTGGTGGGGGCACAAGGTTGCTCATTCACATCTAGGCAGACTAGAGAGCGGAGAAAGGGGCAGGCCAGTATTCAACTGGCCTCATCTTTTTAAAGTTTAGTCTCGGACCACAGCTCACTGGGTGTCAGCTAGGGTTCTGTCAACTTAACAAAGTCATCATGGAAGGGGGGGGGCGGGGGCTCAGTTGAGAAAATACATCCATAAGGTCCGACTGTAGTCAAGCCTGTAGGACATTTTCTTAAATAGTGGTTGATGTGGGAGGGCCCAGCCCCTTGTGGGCTGGTTGTTCTGCGGCTGTAAGAGAGTAAGCAGGCTGAGCAGGCCAAGAGGAGCGAGCCAATTAGCAGCACTTCTCTATGACCTCTGCATCAGCTCCAGGCTGCAGGTTCTTGTCTTGTTTGAGTTCCTGTCCTGACTTCCTTTCATGATAATAGTGATATGGACGTGTAAGCCAGATAAACTCTTTCTTCCCCAAGTTGCTTTGGCCATGGTGATTCGTCACAGCACTAGTCACCCTGACTAGGACAATGGCGTATGCCTGTCACCGCAGCACTCTGGAAACGAGGGCAGGAGGAGCAGAGAAGCTCGAAGAGGTCACAGTAAGTTTGGAACCCAATCAAAAGAAGGGAGGTAGGGATAACAACAGTGTCTGATACAGGTGATGGTGAGGTTTAGGATAAGTACTTAATATTTGTTAGAGTTTAAAAAAAATGTGCATATACTTCCCAAATGTTGGGATTTGGGGTGGTCCACCAAATCAAGCTCCTTCTCCCTTCTCACTAACAGATCTGGTATGATATAACCTAAGTTTAGTGTGTCTCCCCAGGTACTCACATAGACCCACATTTTTCTCTCACTCAGTCACTACCAGAAATGAACAGCTATTGCAACATCCTAATTCTGGTGTGACAACTGGCAACAGTTAGCCTTCTTGTTCAAGGGCAAAGTGGGAGGTCACTTGGAAGGTAAGTTCAGAGCCCTGTCTGACCACTGTGTTCCTTTCTAGGTCATTTCCCAGGTTATGCTGAATTCTGAACACATTTGCCCAAATCCACACCCAATATAAATGAATATACTCTCTAAGTTTCTACCCCACCCATCCCAACCATCTACTAACACATCCTGACAATATGTTGGTTTCTTCTTGTAAGTATTTTTAGAATGTTAGCTTAAGCTGATACTAAGAAAAAGAAGTGGTACTAAAATAGGTTCATTATTGGAGATTATGCAAAGATATGGAAGGCTGGGCCAAATGAGGCTAACAAGTGTAATCCCAGCACTCAGGAGGCAGGGCTAGGAGGATCTGCTACACGTTCAGGCTAGGATGGTCTATATAGTGAGTTCCAGACCTCCAGGCTGAGTGTCCTTTATTTCAGGAGAAAAACTTGGGGAAGGAGAAATACATATCCTAGAAAGACAGATTTGTTGGGAAGAATCAAGAACCAGGGAAATGGATCAGCCGATAAAAACTACGTCAGAGTGAGCTAGCCTGGTGACCCAGGTCTGATTTCTGGAACTCACACTTCAAAACAAAACAAAAAGTGCTGGGTGTGGTGGCACATACCTTAAATCCCAGAACTGAGGAGGCAGAAAATTTCAGCACCTATGGATCTACACATTGAGCTCTGGACCAGCCAGCCACATCTGCATAGTGAGATCCAGTCTTAATACAAAATTAAACATTACAGATGGTGGAGCAGCAGAGAGAGATCTACTCAGAAGCACGCAGCCCATCCAGCCTGGAGTACACCCTACAGCAGCAGAAACAATGAGAGATCCTGCTTCAGCTAAGTGGAGGGCAAGGGCCCACTCCTTAAAGTTGCCCTTGGACTTCCATACTCACACTGTAGAAATATGCTCCTGCACTCTAAATATACAGAGAGACAGAGAAAGAGACACAGACAGACACAGACAGACAGACAGACAGGAGAGGATAGCTATGAAGCAAAGACTTCCACAGCTTTGCTGATAGAAATCAACCATCAAAGAAATTTGTTTGTATGCTGAAACTGGATCGTGAGAGACAAGAACATGATTTGCTGTTATTTAAAAACCACTCATTTGGAAAGAAAGCGATTAAATATTGTCATAAACATGGTAACGATAAGCTGCTCAGTCTCAACTGTGAGCTAAACTGGTGTACACTAGTTCTAAGACCAAAACCAAGCCTGAAGAGATGCCATGGCAGTTAGGAGCTCTTGCAGCTTCTGCAGAGGACCCGGGGTTGGTTCCTAGCATCCATGCTTGAGAGTTCACAACTGCCTGTAACTGCAGTTCAGGGACAGGACACCTTCTGTCCTTTGCAGGTACCCGCAGTCATGAGTATACGCACACTCATAAATATATAAAAATTTAAATATTTAAAATTGAAATAAGGGACACATTAAAAGGTACTTTCCCAAACATGTACTGAGTTCTAATAACAGGCCAGCACATTCTAAATATGTCACAAGATATCAGAATTTTATTAATACCATTGTCCAGTGAAGTAGAAATACTTGAAAGGGTAAGGTTGATTAAGAATGAAGATCTTGAGCTGGCAAGATGGCTCAGTGGATAAGAGCATTGACTGCTCTTCTGAAGGTTCTGAGTTCAAATCCCAGTAACCACATGGTGGCTCACAACCACCCATAATGAAATCTGACGTCCTCTTCTGGTGTGTCTGAAGACAACTACAGTGTACTTATGTAATAAATAAATCTTTAAAAAAAAAATGAAGATCTTGGGCCTGGAGTGATTGCTGAGTGTTTTAGGGGTTTATTGCTGTGGACACCAGGACCAAGGCAATGCTTATAAGGACAATATTTAATTGGGGTTGGCTCACAGGTTCAGAGGTTCAGACTATTATCATCAAGGTGGGAGCATGGCAGCATTTAGGCAGGCATGGTATAGGAGGAGCTGAGAGTACTACATCTTCGGAGGCTGTTAGGAAAATACTGACTTCCAGGCAGCTAGGACTAGGGTATTAAAGCCCACACCCTCAGTAACATACCTACTCCAACAAGACCACACCCACTCTAACAAGGCCACACCTCCAAATAGTGCCACTCCCTGGGCCAACCATACATAAACCATTACACCAAGTAGTTAAGAATGCTAGCTGCTCTTCCAGAAGACTCAGGTTCAATTCCTAGTCCAGTCTCAGGAGATTAGATGCCTTCTTCTGGCCTCTAAAGACACTAAGCACAAATAGAATACATCTACAGAACATCCAAATGAAATACCCATACACATAAAATAAAACAAAATAACATTTTTTGAATGGGGATCTAGCACAGAAACCAAGTCATCAAAATAATGTTATTCAAGAAATATCAAAACTGAAGCCTCTTGCACTGACAGAGCTGGTTCTACACAAACAAAATACAAAAAAAAAAAAAAAAAGAGTTTGTATCAAGAGAAAGCAACAAATTTGACATTCCTATTTGATACATTAATTTGTTAGATGTATGTTTTTGTTTTTATTATTCCTAAGACCAATCATCATGTTAACCAGAAAAAACAGATCAAAGCTTTGAAGGGAAGCTATCCACTTTCTGAAACATCAAACGTCTGTGTTAGTTTTCCAAGGCCACTAAAGACATCTGCATCAAGCAGGATGACCTGAGTTCAACTCCTGGGACCCACAGAGTGACAGGAAAGACCCGTCTCCTGTAAGTTGTCATCTGACTTCCACATATGGCACACGCACACCTCCCCAACCCACCCCTAATCCAAATAAAAGGTAATTTTAAAAGTTTTAAAGAACAAGAGATTTACTCTATCATGGTTCCATGGGTCAAAAGGTTTGAGCTCTAGATGCCAGATGGAAGGCTGGGTAGCCATATTCCCCAAGCTTCAAACTTGATGGCTTCTTGCATCTCTCATAAGGGTAACTGGGTATAGGTGTCTCTTAGACAACCCACAGTAATCACATCTATAGATCCTTAACTATACTCTGTACAGATGCTTTTTCCAGAGAAGATTTCATTTATAGGGGGTCTAGGTAATAAGGTGAGGACATATCATTTGGGAGACCACCATTCAATCTCCCACAGAAATCACATTTTGTGAACACTGGAACAAACATTTCCTTAAAAGAGCTGTTGGCAAGTGGTAAGATAACAGAGGTGAGTTCTTCCTATTAAAATCCCTTCCCGGGGCTGGTGAGATGGCTCAGTGGGTAAGAGCACCCGACTGCTCTTCCGAAGGTCTGGAGTTCAAATCCCAGCAAGCACATGGTGGCTCATAACCATCCATAACAAGATCTGACTCCCTCTTCTGGAGTGTCTGAAGACAGCTACAGTGTACTTACATATAATAAATAAAATAAATCTTAAAAAAAAAAATAAATAAAAATCCCTTCCCTTGGGTTTGGCCATGGAGACGCCTGCCATCAATCCCGGCACTTAGGAGATCCTGACAGGTGAATCTCTGTGATTTCAAGACCAACTTGATCTACAAATCTAGTTCCAGGACAACCAGGGAGACAGAATACAGAGATCATATCTTACTCTTCTGCCCTCTCCGAAAAATACACTCCTCTCTACCTCTATTAGATAATGGCACCTGGACTATTTGAGGTCTTTGGTAGATCTCTACAGATGTCACTGTGTCCCTGGAGGCAGGACTCGTGACTGTCATCATTTCACTGATCTTAGAGGTAGGTGCCTTGGGGTAACCTTAAATTCACCCATGACCTCTCTGCAGCATTCATGGCCCCACTGGCAACTGTAATTGGTCAGATGCTTCCAATCCCAAGCTTTTGTTCTGGGCTATTTCAAATACTACCTGTCTTGGTAGACACGGCACACGGGTCCCTCCCCATGCTTCTTGCATCTATTCTTTCCCACTTTGCTGCTCATCCATACCAGAAAGGCACCTGCAAATGAGGAGAGGACTGTACAATATATGCTCGGAGCAATTCTACCCACCAAGAGCTCTGTCTCTTCCTTTAAGCCCTAGAAGCTCCTTTATCACTAAGTGTTTCTAGATGCCTAAGACCCAGAATCACATTTATTATGTGGGTTTGTTTTTTATTTTTTGTTTTGTTTTGTTTTGTTTTGTGTGTGTGTGTTTTGTTTTGTTTTTGAGACAATGTTTCAAATATCCCAGACTAGCCTCAAACTCCCTATGTAGGGAAAGATGACCTTGAACTCACCAGTTGGCTAAATCAGCAAGACACTAACCCTACGAACCTGCCGGTTTGCATCCCTAGCTCAGGCATTACAGACCTATGCCTCTACAGCCTGCTTTGGATCCAAACTCAGACCCTCCTGCTCTTTCAGTGAGCATTTAACTAACTTCACCATCTCCTCAGGTCCCCAGTCTTGATCACCTGGTCTCCCTGCCTTTATCTGCCAAGTTCTGAGATTACAAGACAGTACCACCATGCTCTATAGATTAAGTCATTTTTGAAACAAGAAGATAAGAGCCCTAGGGAGATCACTGAAAGACTTGAGGCCATGCTGAAGGCAGTCAGGACAGCTCAAGTCAACTGAAGTTCAGCTAAGTACTTGTCCCACCCCATGCTATATGACACACAGTTTGATCTGGCTATGCTTGCCCTGACTCCATGGTGACAACCAAGGAGAATACTGTTGGTGACCCTCTGAGTTTCTATTTCTATTGCTGTGATAAAACATCATGACCAAAAGCAAGCTGGGGAGGAAAGGATTTATTCACCTTATAGCTTATAAGTCCACCACTGAGGGAAGCCAGGACAGGATTTCTGGGCAGGAACTTGGAGGCACTGAAGCAGAAGTATTTAGGAGTACTACTTACAAAGTAGTACTTTCTCTGCGTGCTTTCTTATTTACCCCAGGACCGCCTTCCTAGGGGTGGCACTGTCCACGGTGAGCTGGTATTCATCAGTCAAGAAAAAACACTGCAGGCTTGCCTACTGGCCAGTCTGGTGGAGGCATTTTCTCAACTGAGTTTCCATCTTCCAAAATGACTTTAGCTTCTGTCAGCCTGACATGAAACTGGCCAACACAGTGAAGCTGACTGAGTATGGGTTTCCTACACATGACGCTCTGAAGTCATGGAACCTGGGCACACAGATTAAATAGTACCTGTATAACTACATGGCTTTGAGGTCACCTTGTTCAACTCCTGATTCTTCACCACATCTTTATAGGAAAGGGAAAAGGACTGAAAGAAACATGCCATGTTATGGGCTCAAAAAAAAAAAAAAAACAAAAGAAAACAAAACCTGGCTATCACCATTTGAAGCCAAAACGCCTCCCGGGATGGAAAGCAAGTCTCCTAATTTTACAGGGCTTAACTCTAAAATTAAGTAGGTATCCAAGATCAGTAATGATAGCCTTAAGAACACACTTGGTTTTGCTTAAAATTTATCATTGTAGAAAATGAAGTGTTATCTCTTAGGAAGAGTAAAGCTATCAGCTACCTCCTAGTACATGAGGAAGGCATTTTCTGGTTGATGCAGAGAGAGAAAAAGACCCAGATGGTGGATCCTTTTGGCATGACTTCTCTGCTCCGGCTGTCTAATACACTTCCTCGCTGAGTTAATTCTGCTCGTATTAAACCATTACAGAAGTTTGCTTGTTTTGGAGGGGAGAAGAGAAAAACAAAAGGATTTTCATCTAAAGCATTCCCACCTTCCTCTTTTGGCATCAGGATGTCCTGTTGATTAAAAGAAGTAACCAAAATGACCTGGGTCCTTTGGTGGAAAAAGTCTCACAATTAGGTCCTCTGAAGGGGTCAAAAGAGTCCCTTCTTGGGACAGGATACGACCCTAGACCCTGGTGGGCCGATTACCTGGGCCAGAAGTGATGCCTAATAAAGGTTCACGATTGATTTTTAAAAACGGTTTTGGCTTGTAGGAGGGAGCATTGCTGCAGGCTGCAGAGTGAGTCCCCCGGGCTTGCCACCCTGTCTTCTTAGATGAGGAATCCCTGCCAATCTAGGATCTGTGAACTGTTTCTGCCAGCCAATCTCTAATTTAGCATATGTACAAAGCCAGTTTTTGGACACTACGATGGAGCCTGGCACCTCTGCAGCTCTCTGTATTTGCAATGTTTCCAGTGAAATACGAACAACTAGCAAGGTAGAAACAAACTACACCATGGAAAAGGCTTTCTAAATTCACAGATAAACTGTGTGTGTGTGATGAGCACACGTCACATGTGTACATGTATGTGTGTGCACATTTGTGTTTATGTGTGAGAGTGTGTGTGTGCATTTGTATGTGTATGGGGTGTGTGAGAGTGTGTGTGCACTTGTGTGTGTATGAGTGTATGCATGTGTTCATGTGTGTCTGTGTATGTATACGTTTGCAAGGGTGTGTGTGTGTGTGTCTCCTGCTTCCCAACATAAACTTCCCTCATGCCTTCCCTTGTGGTTGCTTCATTTAGATTTTTCAATCTGGGATGTACTTAGCAAAAGGCAGCACTGACAAAGATAAATCCTGCTCCCCACTGAGAACATCCGATTTTTAAAATGTAAAAATGCTGCTCCTCAGAATAGGGCATTTCCTTTTTAATGAGTTTCAGGATACATCCAAATAATTTCCAACTAGCAAATGACACCATTTCTGAGTACTTACCAATAATTCCCACACACGTAAAACCAATTTGATGAAAGGCTCAAGCTAGTGGAACCTACAGTTTGGGGACAAAATGGGGGCTGCTTCTAAGGGGGCGGCTGACACAGTCATGGGAAAACTTGCCTGCCCTTAGGCTTTTACTGCGATCTTCCCCAGAAAATCTGCCCCTGCAGTGTGTTTGTTTGACAATTTGAGAACATTTTGATTTTTCTTATGTACGTATGAAATAGAACCTCTGAGTTAAGGAGGAGTACTCATGTCGTGTTTTCAAGCCAATTTCTTCCCAAGGATGCATTTGGGACAAAGGCCAAATTCTGGCAATTCTGTCGTGATCTCTAACCCCCTTCCCAAGTGAGTCACCAGAGAGAGCTGACCCTCCCAAGCAATCAGCACCCTGACATCTTGGGCTTATATTGGGACAGTGTGAGTCTGAGTCCTGCATGGATCACTATAAATATTTTAGCATCGTGGCTGATGGTGAGCCTCGCATATGATGCAGAAGCCAGACTTGATGGCCCTGCCCTGGCGTGGCCTCCCCAGGTGGCAGGGTTGAGAGCAGTGAGGGCAGTGTGGTTGGCAGGGGGTGAAAGTACCTGCTGCCAGTCATCCTGAGTAGCCCCCAGGCTGATTGGTGACAAGAGCTGACAGGCTCCTAAGGGGAGGACCCGTCCAGCTCCTTTCGGTAGCAGGTACGATGAACATGCACGGAGTCCTGAGGCAGAGACATTTTGTGTTCATGGCTATATACTTCATCTGCAAGGCCACCTGCCTAGTCTCACTGGAGGACTGCCATTAAGGGATGTCTGATGGCACCAGGTTCTCCCACCCCTCAGGGGCTCCACCCAAGCCAGACAGAAAGGCTGGGCAGCAGTGCTGGGGATTAGAGGGGATCGATATGTGTATATGGAACACTGTCACGGACAATTGAAGAGGCTCACACATCACCCCGCAGGGAACTGCTATGAACTGAAGTCTGTGGTCAATGACTCTCACGGAACCTAGGTCCTGGTCAGTCTGCCTGGGTATGGCCAGAGAGAATGTCTGTGATGTGACATCTGTGAATATTAGCATTGCAGTGACTAGAAGGCATGATTCTAGGGCTGGTCTCCACAATGAAAAATAACTACTGAAATGGAGGGGAGTTTGTCCCACATTCCAGAGAGCCTCAAACCAAAATTAAAAGATAACCACTTTTTCAAAATAGCACAGACAGCCAAGTCCGTTGCAACCTAAAGCCTGTACGTGTTATGTCCTATTGCCTCTGCCCTGAGCCAGTCCCCAGATTCATGAGTTTACTGAGAGAGATGTGAGATCGCACAGGGATAGTCAGAGAATTTAGGTATGAAGGACAATTAGCACGCAGAACCATTTTTGGTATGTTTATTTTTGTTGTTTTTTGGTTTTGGTCCTTCATCGTCATCTTCTCCTTTTTCTCCTCTTCCCCCTCTCCCTCCTCCTTTTCCTCTTCTTCCCCCTCTCCTCCTCCCCCCTCCTCTTCCTTGACAGTATCTTGCTATGCAATCAGGCTACCCTTGAACTTATAACCTCCTGTCTTGGCCTCCTGAGTATTAAGATTACACGTGTGCACCACCACATCACAACAAACATACCTTAAAGTCCTTGCGTGCACATACACACACACACTCTCTCTCCCTCTCTCTCTCTCTCTCTCTCACACACACACACACACACACACACACACACACACACACCACACACAAGAGCATGTACCNCACACACACACACACACACACACACACACACACACACACCACACACAAGAGCATGTACCATGAGGTAACACAGTAGTAAAAACACTTGTTTGCCTAGCATGACCTGAATTAGATCCCTGGAACCCACCTAGTAGGAGACGCTCATTGTAGACGCAATTTAACAAGTTGTTTCTCTGACCTCCTGAGTTGGTTAGTTTTCTGTCACCTTGATACACAGCTAGTGTTATTTGGGAAGAGGGACTCTCAAGTTTGTCAAGCATTGTCTTGGTTAGTGTTTGATATGGGAGGGCCCAGCTCACTAGGGGTGGTACCAACCCTGGACAAGTAACCAGGCTACTCGAGCACTGAGGAGCAAGCCAGTAAGGTCATTTTTGTCATCACAGCAATAGCAACTAATAAAACATCTGCACATGAGCTCCATGGATGTCCTGCTTCCCCCCAATTCAATAAATGTCATTTAAAAAAAAAAAAAAAAAAAAAGCACTTCAGTCTTATCAAGCTAAGTAGATTTCCAAAAGACAGACACTAGAGTGTAATTTGGAAGTCTCTTACAAGGTTTATCATTCCAATGATGCAGCTCAATTTTCCCAGCGGAAAAGAAAAAATTCAACCCCAGAATTACTGTGTGTTGGGTTAAAACACAGTCAAAGGAAAAGGAACTCTCTAGGTAGAAGGAAATGTGTTGATGAATGCCACCCGGGACAACGGCCATCAGGAGGAACACAAGCAGACAAACATTTTAAGACAGCGGCCCAGGCCATGGTGGGCGCACTCACCTGAAATGTTCAAGGGAGGTTGGGAGGACGGTTAATCTCTTCTCCATCATCAACTGGGCTGACCCCACCTGTAAAATACCTTCCCAGCAACACCAGAATTCTGTGTTTGATTAAATCACTGAAGAGAGAACTGGCCATCGGTCCCAGGTCTCCCTTCCACACCACACCAAGAAAAAGAAGAAACAAGTCCGCATCAGTCCAGGACCTAGCCTTCTCCCTTTGTGGGAGTCCTACATAGCCCTGCTTCCAACAGCAGCCCTGGATCTTCCATGCTTCAGTTTTTTTCACCAGCCATCAGCATAGAATCTAGATGCTGACCCCTATCTGGACGGTGAGCAGAAAGGTGGTGACATGGAGGAAATAAGACCCCTCCCCCACACTTCAGCAGTCCTGCCAAGGTGCCTGAGATACAATTTCAACTACAGCCAACATTCACAGGAACCTGTGCTACACCCGCTTCCGCCCCGCCCCGCCCCGCCCCCCCTACTTCCTATCTTACCTGCCACTCCCTTACCATCATTACTGTTTTTAAACATTTGCTTAGTGTGCCTATAGAGACGCCATATTCACAGGTTTGAGCCTCGTTAACCAAGCTATGCAAACCCTTGAAACACAGCTGCCCCCATCACTAAATGTCTGGTAGATCTATCTTTCCTGTCATAATTTTTATATTTATAGGATTATTTCAACAACAAATTATTCCTCATATAAAAGAAGACTAAGGGCTGAGATGTAGTTCAGTGGTACAGGGTTTGTCTATCATGCCCAAGGCCTTCGGTTCCCTCCACAGCACCACTGAGGGGTCAGGGGAAAGTTTGGAATAAAATGGTATCTTTTTTTTTTTTTTCTCCTCTCTAAAGCCAGCTAATGATGAGTAACATCTATATAGTCTCCTTTGATGTATGGTTACCTTTATCTGTGCGGCATCCTTGGAAGCTGGTGCTATGGCCCTCATCTACAGATGAGTGCTCTAAGGCTCAGAGGGGTGGAGACACTTCCCTACGCTGTTCAGTTGTCAGACTGCCAAGAAAGTTCTGTCTGATGTTGTCCTCAGCTCCCAGTTGGGCAGCCTAAACTCCTCTGGGTGGCCAGATCCACCTGCCATGCCTTACTTTATGGTGTTATGTAAATGGAGTTACATAAAGGTGCTTGCTATCCATCTGACAAGTCACAAACCCACCTCTGCTTATGGGAAACCTTCGTCAAAAGTAGGTCAAAAGTAGCGTTCCTGCACAAGGCCTGGCACCCTGTCTCCTTTCTCTGCTTGTCTTTCTTGAGTGTAGAGAGCTCTGCCTGAGTCAGTGGGAGCCACCGCCTGGGGGGATGGGAGGATTGTGAACACATCCCACAACACAAAGACTTCCATTCCAATAAATAATTAGAAGGAAGTTCAAGGCTGCTTCCTCAGCTGATCTTCACCAGCTTAATCTGAGCCAATTCTGGATTAAACACTTCTGCTCAGTGGTTTTGACAGTCTCAGCCAGGCACATCCTGATGAAGTTGGAGATGCAGAAAATAGTTTTTGATGGGAGGGAGGGAGACAGGGGATGAAACAGAAAGCAAGTCAACCAAGTGAGTGCATCAACTTATGTGGACGGAGAGAAATAGGAACTCAGAGTGAGCCAGGTGCAAGTATGTGCACCCGTGAGGGACAGAGCATGCGCACGGATGTGTGGGAGAGTGCGTGTATGGAAGTGATGTAAGTGGAAAGGATGACTCTAATTAATTAGATGTGAAGATCTTGGCAGCGAGGGGTGTGTTTATAAACAGTCTTCACTGAAACATACCTTTCCAACTATTGATGATCTTACTTGCCAGAAATCATCTCTGAGTTAATTATTCTTTGCTTGCTTCAGTCCAAAAGTGTGGTGGAGGGATGGGGGGGGGGAATACTAGCGAGTGAACATAACGGTCCCCCGCTCTAACATATAGCTCGGCACAGAGAGCATTCCCAGGGCTCAGCTGAAGAAGCAAGCCAACACAAAGCAGTTTGCACACTGTTTGGATGGCGGGATCTTAGCCAGAGGCTTTGGGCTTGTACCTCAGAAAAATTGGGGGGAGAGAGAGAGAGAGAGAGAGAGAGAGAGAGAGAGAGAGAGAGAGAGAGAGAGAGAGAGAGAGAGAGAGAGAGAGAGAGAAACAGAATACTAGTCACGTAGAAATCAATGAAAATAGAATAAATACTTGCACAGACATGCCAAATCTTTTGGGAAAAGTATCTCCCACAGACCCTTTCTGAGGAAGTGACTAGTGGATGTATCCCATTAAAATGAGCGAATAAACCAAGCAAGAAAAAGTCATGAGATCCAGCAAACAAAAGCTCCAACTCAGATCAGGCCTAAGGACTCCCCTAGGTGAAGAAAAGGGAGGGCGTTGGATAACAATCCAGTGAGCAGCCAAATCAGATAAGAACTGGGGGAATTTATTGCTTACTTAGTATATTTATAATGCCCAACTCCCAAATGGAGCCGTATCAGTAATAGATACAAAGGAATGAAGCAAGTCCAAAAGACAATAAGCAAACGGGATACACACAAACAACAAACTATTATTCATCAGTGAAAAGGCATGAGCTATGAAGCCAGGAGATGGGGGAGGCACAGAGGAACCTGAAATACATATTGTTAAATCAAAGAAAGCATCTGAAAATGCCTTATAGCATCTGATGGGAACTTGATGACATTTTAGAAAAGGCAAAATTAATAGCCCTCAATGGTTGGCATAATTGTGAGACTGTTTACACAATTGTTATGCACTGACTATTTAGTACAATTCTATGTTAATATGTTCATATATGTGGTGGGCAGTGATAGGGGGAGGGGAAGAGTTCCTTCCTCTTTCTACAGAGATGAAATCTACGGGAACCTTTAAAAGGGAAATGAAGAAATGGGTGATAAACAGCAGCGAGGGAGCACAAGTGCCACCTTATCAGGCACGGAGCGCACTTGGATGAGAGGACTGGCTAGTGGCCCAGATCACTGGTAAAACAGTATTTCTAGGTGTGTCTCTGGGGAGGTTTTGGAAGAGACTAGCATTTCTCTCGCCGGGGTGGGTGGGCACCACCCAATCAGCTAGAGGCTGAGAATAAGAAAAACAGTGACTTTCTTTAAAGATTTATTTATTTATTTATTATATGTAAGTACACTGTAGCTGTCTTCAGACACCCCAGAAGAGGGCGTCAGATCTTGTTACGGATGGTTGTGAGCCACCATGTGGTTGCTGGGATTTGAACTCCAGACCTTCGGAAGAGCAGTCGGGTGCTCTTACCCACTGAGCCATCTCACCAGCCCAAACAGTGACTTTCTCCTTCATCTGAACATCAATCCTTCTCTGCCTCTGGCCAGACACCAGATCACAGGATTTCTCAGCCTCTGTGATGCTCTGAGCTATTTTTCGAAAATCCTTCCTTACAAAACCTCACATCCCAATGTCTGTCTGTCTATCTGTCTCTCCTTCTCTGTCTCCCCATGTGTGTGCCTATATGTGTCTGTGTGTATATCTGTCTGTATTCAGAGACCAGGCTATCAGTAGCTCTCTTTTTGTTGTTGTTTTTGTTGTTGTTTTGTTAAAGATTTATGTGTATGTGTGTAAGTATGTCACATGTATGCAGGTTCCTGAGAGGCCAGAGGGTATCAGATCCCCTGGAGCTGGAGCTCCTGACAGCCTGGTATGGGTCCTGGGAGCCAAGCGCAGATTCTCTGAAAGAACAGTAAGTGCTCTTATGTCTGAGTTCTCTCTCTCCAGCCCTGGCTCTACCATCTTTAATCTGCAACTCCCAAATATTCATTCATATTCATTCATTCATTCATATTCTCTCTCTCATTCATATTCTCTCTCTCTCTCTCTCTCTCTCTCTCTCTCTCTCTCTCTCTCTCTCTCTCTCTCTCCAAAGAGTCTAATGAGGTAGCAAGATCGTAGAAGTGTCTAAGGTCAACCTTAGAAGTTACCTACATAGTTACCAAACTTAACTCCAAGGTTAACTCTGAGGAATATAATTGTACGCCAAAAGGAAGAGGAGCTGGGTTTGCTGACCTCTATCACATAAATTCTTATATACAACCATACTGTAGTACAAGAATCAGAAGCCAGATATGTACTTTAACAGTGATAGCATTTTCAATATTTTCTCAGTTGTGTTCTCTCAATCACACCCCTTTTCAAACATACATTAAAGATAAATATATATTAAATATATAGTTTCTGCCTCCAAGAATATCCAATACAATCTGATTCTTTCTTCCTCCTCCTCCTTTTTCTGGAACATTATTATTGTCACAATAAAAATTACCCATGGGGGCTGGTGAGATGGCTCAGTGGGTAAGAGCACCCGACTGCTCTTCCGAAGGTCCGGAGTTCAAATCCCAGCAACTACATGGTGGCTCATAACCATCTGTAACAAGATCTGACGCCCTCTTCCGGAGTGTCTGAAGACAGCTACAGTGTACTTACATATAATAAATAAATAAATCTTTAAAAAAAAAATTTAAAAAAAAAATTACCCATGGAAGGGAATAGTTATCGAGAATAAATCCAGGTTCCAAAAGAATAGAATTTGACTGAGAGCTGACTTGGCTGAGAAAGGATGAGCAGCTGCCTACATACTACCTGGCCCTTATTTGCCTCTCCAGTGTTATGCATATTTTTGCTAAGCACTATCCCATTATCCGTAGGTGAGAGGAAAAAGAAAATCCTACCTGTAGCAGGCCTTCAGATGCCCTCCCAATTCCTGAGAAATCTCAGCCAGCAGGGGTCAGGAAGGATTGGGCCTTTGATCTTCCTTGCTGATCGGCTAGTCAGGTCTAGGTGGCTTAGTAACAAAAAAAAAAAAAAAACCACTGAATCTCACAGTTCTGTAAGGTGGGACATCCAAGGCCAAAGCACCGGTAGGGTTGATGTCTGGTGAAGGCCTACTCCCTGACTCATGACGGTGCCTTCCCACTGTGTCCTAATATGGTAGAGGGGGCAACAAACTCTTTAGAATCTCTTTTATTAGGACACTAATCTCATTCACAGGGGCATCATGGATATTACTTTTCAACCCAAGGATTTCCAGAAAGACACACTTGTTTAAATCACAGCAGAACTACAGATTTCCTGCCTGAGGACAACCAGCAAAAACAAAGTCACAACCACGGTGGGCCACTCCCAAGCAAAAGCAACCTGAAGAGGCTGGGTGTCAGGTTGCATAGGGAGGCAGAGGCAGGAGGACCTCTGTAACTTTATAGCCAGCTCAATCAATATTCCAGGTCAGTCAATGCTATAAAGTAAGCCCCTGTTTTGTTTTGTTTTCAAAAAAGGAAAAATAAATAAATAAATCAAGCATCCTCAAAATCATATTTTCAGCCTAACCTCCTCCCCACTTTTGTTTTTTGAAACTGGGTCTCATGTAGCCCAGGTCAGATTCAAACTCACTAAGTATCCCAGACTGGCCTCAAGCTCTTGATCTTCCTGCCTCCACACCCCAAGTACTGTTGGTCACTGCTAGTAGAATTGATATCTTGGCGTAGACTGAGGTAGCCTAAAAGATGGCAGGCACCACCTCTGCTGGAGTTCTGATCTGGGTTGACTTGTCATCCATCCCTAATCCATGAGCAGAAATGCAATATCCAGTGTGATAGCATCTGGAGGTGCGCACAGCCTTTGAGAGGCTACACAGGCGGAGCCCTTGTGAATATGTTGTAAGAGAGACTCCAAAGAATTCTCTGAGGAAGACAAAAGAAAAATCTCTTCTCCGAAAACTATTTAAAATAGACAGGTGCTCGCAGCCAAGGATGGCAGGTAACAGGGTGGGGGTGGGGTCAGAGGCCTGGAATGTGGGGGCCAGGGTTACAACCCAAGTAAGCATCTATTTCCAGCAGTTTGTAGTGTTACCATGTTATTTCCAAAGACCGGGAGACAGAGGGGCAGCCCTGTGGCCCAGTGAACTTACATTAAGCTATACAGTGTACTTACTCCATGGCAGGCACCATGTTGGTGTTGGATGGACACCTGCTAACTGAATCCTCATACCTTCTGTGTATTAAAAGTCAGCAGCGGACAGAGACAGAATCCTGACTCCTCATCCCATCCCATCCATCCCCAGTGCAGTACCAACTCTGAGTGGCCCCTTTTGTTAGTGGTTTGCAGTCCACTAACAAAAGCCAACACAAAGCACTCCAGAAATGCAAAGTACTCTGTAATTTGACCTGGCTCCACTAAGGTCAGTATCTTTAGCAAATCTAGAAGAAAAAAAAATATTTATTTATTTATTTACTTACTTACTTTGAGATAATATGACAAAAACACTTTGGCGCAGAATTTTAAGGCAGAAACTATGCTGCCTCTATCGCTCCTGAGAAAGACGAAAGCATTTCTTCCTAGCAGGATGCAACTAGAATGGAACCAGAGAAGCAAAGGGATGCACAGATGGCCCTGTGCATGGAAAATGCTCAGGGTCACAATCTGGTCCATCTGCTAGGTGTTCAGGAAACAGAGCTGAGATGATTTCAGGATTCAGTGTTACAGCCTTAGCGCTCACCAGGACCCTCCACATCTCTCTGACCTGCAAGGCTGTCATCATCGTCCTCGGAAGTACCATCCCAATCGAAAGGCTTACATCATTTACCCTTTCACCATTCACAGCAGTTGAGCTACACCCTACCTCGTCCCTGATTCCTCCTTGTATAGGTAGTTCATGCCAGCTGGGTCTACAGACCAAGTTCCAGGACACCCAAAGCTATACTGAGCAACATTCTATCACTGGGCTTTATGCAAGGCCACAAGCCCAGGCCTTTTTTTCTTCAACACAGCATCTCCACTAAAATCTGTGCTTAAAACCACAAGAAAAGTGAATTTCTACAATTCTGTAACCCCAAACCTCTATCTACATGTCGTCTATGAATTATTACAGTGCGAAGGGCTCTCTCTGGTCATCTGTGGCTTCTCTAATAGACATAAGTCCTCCTCAAACCCATAACAACACAACAGCAAACCCTGGGGCTTGGGAAGCCATAAGGGTGCGGACTTTCACATGGTATCTGGAATCTCTTTCATGTCTTCCCTCCCCAAAATGCAGGACTGATCATATCTCACCATGGAGGACACAAGCTTTGGCTTGAGTTCCCTTGTCAGCTGCTAAACCTACTATACACGTTTACGTTTTAGTTTTCAGAGTGACTGGATTTAGGAACAGAAACTGGAGTACAATGGAGTCACACCGCCCTCTCTTTCCCAGAGGTTTGAAAGATCCATCGGCCATAGGACACCACTACCTTGTCACTAAAAGGTGATTCTCCTCTAGAGTCATCTCGTGGCACTTCTGTTTCTCTGAAGGCTTCAGTGAGGCCTGGGGCCTCTCAGATATATCCCGGATAACAAAATGCAACAGCCCCTTGGAAACCTGGGTCTGGAGCTGAGGGCCTGTCTGTTCCATGGATGTTTAAAAAACAGCTCTGACTGGACCCCAAGGGGCAGCCTGCTTCAAAGGGCAGCTGGAAGGCCATGTGGGGATGGAGCATGGCACCTGTGCCCAGGGCTATCAGGCCTATCTCAAAAACAGAGTGGAGAGCTTGTGCCCTGGGTTCCCAACAGGCAGCTAATTTCGCCTGCCATTTCTAGTGTTCCTCTGGCTCCAACTGCTTCTCGGCTTCCTCTTTTGCCTCAGATGGGCAGGTTTCCAGAGCTGTCAGATTTTCTTCTGCCCAAGTTAACAGGGACATTGATTTTGGAGGAAGGCAGGCCCTTCCTCCCACCCTCGTCCTTGCCCGGCTCCTGGCTGGGTCTCGCCAACACTGTGGCATTGTCTGGTTTTATTAGTACTGCCTGGCTGAGGCCTCCCTTCCCAGGTGGCCCTGGTGACTCTGGCTTCCTCTACTTGGCATGTAGACATGCATTTTTGGTCTCCCAGGGAGACACTGCTTACCTGGATAATGGGCACTTGACCCTCCAGTTCCCAAAGTGGACTTGTGTACCGCAGCAGGACTTGCATCTGTTTTCACGACAATCGCCAGGAGGGAGTCATAGCAATGTGACCTTGCTTGGATGGCTCTGAGATTGATGGAAATCGGGTCACTTTAGGGGTTCTAATGGCTCTCAATGTGGGGATCCTAGAGGCTCTACTATTCACGGAGGACAATGTGTCCCTTCCAGAGTTGAAGCATGACTCATCCAAACTTTTTCATTGGGCATAGAACTGTGGGTGTCTGTTTCTCTGAAGAACTTGCCCATGAAGACAGGAAGTAGAAATTTACAGAGGAAACTATAGAGACCTTCAAAGGAAAAAAAAAAAAATTGTTGCCCACGGTAGAGATAGAGAAGTAGATTTGGAGGGAAGAAGGGAAGTTTTCCTTGTGTGGCACACATCACCCTTTGCCCTCCTCTTTCCTCTCTGACCTAGTGACAGTCTGCACATGGCTTGCGTGTCCACTCTTGGCCAACTCTAACCTGCCTTTAATATGGTTTTGGTTTTTTTTTTTCTATTTTTTAAAAGACAGTTTTGCTACGTAGCAAACACTGACCTGAAACTCCCAGTCCCTCTTGTTCCCAAATGCAGGGGTCACAAGTGTACACAATGAACATTACACTTGGTTCTGAATGGTATTTCTATGCTATGTATGCCTGCTGCTTGGTCTTAGCTGCTCTCTACCATCTTAGAATACATCCAAAAGCCCTTATTATGTGGCTCACAGCTCTACTCTCCCAGCTCCTGCCTTCCCCCTGAGTCTCTGATGTCCCTGAGCACACATCTTTCTAAAGCTCTTCTCAGCCTCTGGGCTTTCGAATCTCCCTCCCATCCCTCTAGAACCTATCCCCCACCCCCATACCTTTGCTCAATTTGCTCTCTGTCTCAACACAGAATGATTCTCTAGCAGGAGTCCTGTTTTCTGTCTTTGTTGTGTTGGCATTGTGTGTTCTCATCACTACTACAAACCGACTACTGCATGTACATCTGGGTGCACAACTGGCCCAGTGCCTATTGCACCAGCCATGGGATCCTCGAGAGGGGGGTCCAACACTCAGGTTGCTTACACCACAGATAACTGCAGTGACAGCTGTCTGTTGCCACGTGGTGCTGTTCAATCCTTATTTGATGACTCAGAGCAGAGCAGCTGTCTACCTACCTGGTGTGCCTTTCCTAACAGGGTTACTTCTGTGCAACGAGGCCCTGCTACTCCAGCATAGAACAGACAGTTTCACTTGCCAGAAAGACCTGGAATGTTCTTGAGAATCCTGAACTTACATGTCTGGATGACTAGGACAAGGTCCCCACTTCCTGAAGCCAAATTGGCTTGGTGGCTTCATCTGGCCTCACATTTTCTCCCCAAAGCTCCTGTGTGATGGCATGGCAGACTGGCATGTCTTCCCTGACTTCTCATGTTGGCCAAGATAAATGTGCCACATTGGTGATAATGTCAGTAAACTCTGAGGCTGCCAAGGAGTGCGGCAAGTGAGGGCCAAGAGGAAACTGGGGTGCAAACACTCAAGCCCTGGAAATTGTCTCATTAAGAGAGGTGCCAGCCGCCACACCCTGGATGGAAGGGGCATAATTGCTGGAAACAGCTAATCACTAACAGCCCAGCAGCTCCAGGCCTATAGTCCTTTTCTTCACTTCGGGATCTGGGCCCCACCTCCTTCCTCCAGAGGGGAAAAGGTGCCAAAAAAGGAAGCCAGGCATGATGACATGGCTCCTGCCTCATACACAGGGAATTCCTTCCCTCATGCTTTCCCAAGATGTGTTGGGAAGCATCTCTTTATTGCTAAGCTTGAAATTCCAATGCATCTATCCAAGCAAAGTTCTCTGAACCCCAGAGAAATGATCTGAACCCAGTTTGGCAGACAATGGTTTTCTGAGTGACACTGGGCTTTCCCAAGAGGGTGCTTCATAATAGTAACCCTTGCCTTTCTGGAGGAGTTATATGTGAGGACATAAATTAAACCTCTCTTGGGAAAACTCTACTAAGTGACCCACAAAGTAAACGAAATAAAGGCCTTCATAGATTTGTTGTTTGGGGGTGTTTGTTTTGTTTTTTGGTTGGTTGTTTTCTTTAGGTTTTTTGTTTTGTTTGTTTTTGTTTTGTTTTTGTTTTTGTTTTCCTGTACTGGGGCTTCCTACATGCTAGACAAACTATTCTACCACTGAGCCACTTTCTCACCCATTTCATTGTTAAATTACATTTATTACAATGTTATTTATGATAATTCACTAAAATGAGTGACTAGCTCCATCAAGTAAATGCTCAAATATCAAAACAGACAAATGTCACAGTTCTCCAGGAGAATATGCCTGTTCAAAGTTACAAGCACGGGGATGGGAGACAGCTCAGTGATTACAGCAATTGCCATGGAACAATGAGGCCATACTGGAGCTCATATCTTCAGAGCACACATAAAATGCTAACTGGGCACGGTAGCCACCTATCACTCCAGATGTTGGAAGATGAAAACAGGAATCCCTGGAACAAACTGGTGAGCTAAACTAGCGTTATTGGAGTGGTCAGATTCTGACCTTCAAAGTCAAAAGTGCTAAGTCATGTGGAGACATTGGTATGTCATAATCTCCAAAAAATAAAGGTTCTCAAGATCCCCTATTTTATATGGGGGTACATGCACACGTGCACCTCTCTTTGCGTAAGTGTGTATACCTATGTATACGCAAGCAGAGGCCTCTTTCATTAAACCTGAAGCCCACCACTTACAGTAGACTAGCTGGGCAGACAGCTCCCAGAATCCACCTGTCTCCATCCCCCAGTACTGGGGTTACAGGCATGGGAGGCCATGCATGGCTTTTCACATGGGCTTTTTACTATGAATTTGACCTCAGGTCCTCATATGCAGCAAACACTATTACCCACTGAGCCATCTCCCAAGCTCTATAGATTCCTTCTGTAATTACTTTGACAATATATAATAAAAGCTATAAATGAGGCTAGAAAATGGCTCAGTGGTTAAGAACACTTACTGTTCTTTTGGAGGACCCAAATTCAGTTCTCAGCACCCATATCTGGTAGCTCCAGGGGATATTACACCATCTTCTGGCTTCCACAGGTACCCCTACACACATATGTGGCATGGATTCACACACACACACACACACACACACACACATGAATAAAAATAAGAAAAAATTTAAAAGCTATAAAAATGTTTCTACTTATTGATATGGCAATCCTGATTTAACAAATATGTCCTAAAAGAAGTGGTCAGGCACACTGGTATACATACACTGAGAAAGTAGAAACAGGAAGCCACAAAAGCCAAGGCCATTTCAGCTACATGGTGAGGTGCAGACCAGCCTGGGCTGAAAACTAGATATACAAAGCTACTTATTGTGAAATGTATTGAAATTCGTTATGTTATGAATTATAGTAAAAACTAGATACAACTTATATAGCCTCAACAGTTGGAGAATGGTTAACTAAATGGTTAATTAAAGTGAAAACATTTGATGTTTATTACTCATTTATTAAGACAACAGAGATTCTTGCAGCAATTTAAAAAGCTATGATAGTTGGCAGGACAGTTCAGTGGGTAAAGGCACTTGCCACTAAGCCTGATGAAGTGAGTTCAATCCCATGTGAGGGAAGGAGAGAGGGACCCCCGCAGTTGTCTGACTGCCCCATATGTGCTATGGCATGTGTATATATACACATATTAATTAAATGTAGCAATTTTTAAAAAAGATACACTGAAACCAGTCAAACATGTAACCTTTATGGTTATAAGAAGATTGAGATAGCACAACAGGAATATATTAGAGTGAATTTCATGTGCAATTGGTGGACTCAGAATCATTTCCTTCCTTTAAAAGATTTTAAAATTATTATTATTAATAATTATTATTAGTGTGAGCATGTATGTCTGTGTGTGTATGATGCGAGGGGGAAACACGTGCCGCAGCATGTGTGTGAAGAACAAAGACAACTTTGTAAAGTTGTTTACTCTCTCCAACACGTAGATCCAACTTAGACTATCAGGTTTGTATACTTAGCGACTTTGCATCATCAAGAGAGGCAAGCCATTTTGCAAGCCCTTCCCCCACCTCCCAGACAGGGTTTCTCTGTGTAGCCCTGGCTGTCCTGGAACTCACTCTGTAGACCAGGCTGGCCTTGAACTCAGAAATTCGCCTGCCTCTGCCTCCCAAAATCTGAGATAAAAGGCGTGCGCCACCACTGTACAGCCCCTCCTTTTTTTTTTCTTTTTAATTGTAAATTTTATTTTTATGTGTGGTTATTTTGCCTGTATATCTGTGTACCACACGTGCGCTGGGTGCCCAAGGAGGTGAGAAGAGGGAGGGTCTTAGACTCTCTGAAACTGGAGTCTATCTTAATTGCAAGGCCATTTCTCCACATTCACTCCCAGCCCTCCTTTAAAAAAATTTTTTTT
>NC_034597.1:109291544-109315280 GCF_900095145.1 Mus pahari | reverse complement strand
CTGCCTCTGCCTCTGCCTCCCAAGTGTTGGGATTAAAGGCGTGTGCCACCAAGCCTCGCTAAAAAATATTCTTTACTGCTGTTAAAAGCAATGAAAATTACAAACTTTAAGTATCTGACAAGATTTGTCTAGGAAAAATAAGGGCGCCTGCTGGGTTGTTTTGATGATTAAATCAGTTAATGGGTGCAAATACACCTAGGTGTGACCCTGGAGTGCTGGCAGGCTCCTCCCCCCCTCACTGGTTCCTCCATCTCCCCACCCAGCATCTGAGGGGGCAGGATCAACACCGGCCTGTTGCTGTGCTCAGAGACCAGCTTCCTGTCTGGCCCTCTCTCTTTCTCAGCAAGGGTGTTTACCTCCCTGCTCATTGTTTTTAACTCATAACTTCGGGAGCTCCACAGGCTCTGGCCACTTAGACTTCCCAACTCTCTTCAAAATGAACTTGTTCTTTCCTCTGTAGTTAAAAACGCTTTTTCAAAGCAATATTAACAGCAGAGCAGTTCTGTGAGGTAATACACAGAATTGCCGGCAATTCCAGAAAGGAGTTAAATACAGTGACTGGGGAGATGGCCACATTGGTAATATGCTTCCTGCATAAGTACAAGGACCTAAACTTGGATCCCCGGCTGCTGTGTAAAAAAGTCAGTGGTGGTGGCAGAGACTGGAGGATGCCTGGGATTTGGTAGCCAGAAAGTCTACCTGGATCCATGAGCTCTCGGTTTGGTAAGAGAACTGATCTCAAAAAGTATGGTTGGCAGTGACGAGGAAGATGCTAGATGGCAAGTTCTGGCACACATGTGCACACATGTGCACACAGGAACACACACACACACACACAAATAAGGCAGTGACTCAGATACTTTATATCTACAACAATATTCTTCACAGTAACCAAAGATGGAAATAACCAAAGTGTGATAGTGAGCTCTCTATTACATCAGCAAAACAGTACCTATAATCAGCTTTTCTAAGAGGGAAGCCTCATGGTTGTGGAAACTGCAGTGACTGGTGGGCACTGATGTTTTGGGCCTACATTAGTGGAGCTGCTAATGATGAAGGGTTGGTGAAGTAAGATTGCTGACCTTATTGCCAGGAACCAGAAGAGAGAATGGGAAGGGGATGCAAGTCCCACAGTTCTTGTCCCATACATCTCTGCATTCAAAATGTCTAGCCTCGGGGCTGGTGAGATGGCTCAGTGGGTAAGAGCACCCGACTGCTCTTCCAAAGGTCCGGAGTTCAAATCCTAGCAACCACATGGTGGCTCATAACGTAACAAAATTGACGACCTCTTCTGGAGTGTCTGAAGACAGCTACAGTGTACTTACATATAGTAAATAAATCTTAAAAAAAAAAAAAAAAGTCTAGCCTCCTCACAATGCACAGCACCAAGCATCCAAGGCCCATCTGGGATACAGAGTGAGTTCAAGGCCAGCCTGGATAGTGTAGTGAGACCCAGACTCAAAGTCAAAAGAATCTAGGAGGATATAACTGGGCAGCAAACTGCTTGCCAAGCATGTGAGGCTCTAGGTTCAATCTCCAGGACCACACACATACATGTACACAAACACAAACACCACTAAAACGTTAACTGTTATGTTTCACACATCTTACAGCACTTCTTTAAAGCATACAGCGTTAATAATGGCAACTTTCCTCCAAGTTAATGCCTTAACACAACTTGTCAAGCACTATGCTGACATCTTAGCAAGTCCTTTCTGGACACCTTAGGTAAAGAATGAAGACAGTATAGAGACCTTGGGTATGGTAGCTGGCCAAAGAGAAAGCCTATGGGACTTTCAGTTCCCCAAAGCTCTAAGGAGAGGTGACAAAAACAGATAAAAGGCAAGGTGAGGGGGAGGAGGTGAGGGGTTGGGGGAAACCCAGACACAGCAGGGGAGCGAAGAAGGACTCAGAAGCCAGTCAGCAACCTGTCGTGCAGTTCAATGTCAAATCCCAGTCTGCAAAGGCCTTGGAAGCCCTTGAGAGTCACAAGGCCCAGCCTCTTCCTGTGGGTGATTCCTGCTGTGTGACTGTGGGGTGTGAGCCCCTGTCTTGTTGATAGGGCATTCACTTGCTTCCCATCATACTTTGCTCCCTCTCAGATAGTTTTTTCCTACTGTTATATTAACTTTTCCTAGGGAGGCATGACCAAATGTCTGTTTACCCCAGGTAGGGTTCCAAGAACAGAACAAAGGATTGCTCCCAAGTCCAGCTTGGTTGAGTGATCCAGGAAGCTGAACTGGGAGTTACTGCTAAGACCATGGGTGAGGGGTTGCTTAGGGGAGCATTCCAAACTTGCTGGCCGCTGAGCTCAGACCCAGCATCCCAGGGGCAACAAACGATGCCTCTAGGATGATGAGCCATTAGTCTTATGGCTGCCACTTGTGCATAGTCACAGCTGCCTTGTTTCAAGACAGCTACTGCAAGGCCATGCACGGAGGACAGAGGTCCATGACCTCTACCATGACGGTAAATATTAACTGTCAGTTTGACAGGATCCAGAAGCACCTAGGAGACAAGTCTCTGGGCATGTCTGTGAGGGATTTCCTAGATGCAGTTGGGATGAGAACTCACTCTACTACGTGTGGGTGGTGCCATTCCATGAACATCGGATCCCAGACTGGAAGAAAAGAGAACTCCGTCAGAGTATCAGCATTTATTAATTACTCTCTGTCTCCTGACTGCAGACGCCCCCACCTCAAGCTCCTGCTGCCACGAGGGACTGTACTCACAAGAGACAAAATAAAGCCTGCCTTCTCTAAGTTGATCCTGTCAAATATTTTTTTCCCCCAACAACACATAAAGTTGAAACTTTACATACAAGACCTCTGCTGACAGAGCTGTCTCTCAGCTTTGCCTCTGAAGCATCCTGGGGTCATCTGCACTGTGCTGTGTTCTGTATCTCTGCCGTTTCTTGGCCTCAACGCCAACCTTCAGATGTAAACTGACCAGCCTCTTGGGTTCCTTTAATTTCATATGGTTCTTTCTACAGCTAATGCTACCATGGAACTCTACTAAAACTGTTTCTGTGAATGTCCCTGTGACATGCAAGCTAGATGGCAAATCATTTGACAATTCATACACGCATGACCTGAAAGCTAGTTTGTTTTACTGCTGATCAAGTCAACCCAAGAACCAACCCTCAAGACCAACAGGTAGAAACATAGAAGAAACAAAAAACATCTTTGGGGTAAACAGTGGTGATTAGTACTAACTGCCAAGGTGGCAGAATCTAAAATTCCCTCAGAGCTGAGCCTCTGGGCATTCCTGTGGTGATTATCAAGGTTGTGTTCACGGAGGTGGGAAGACCGGCCCACTGTGATGTCACCATTCCATAGGCTGAGACCCTGAACTGTATGTACGAAGTGAAGAAAGAGGGTCAGCCACATGCACCCTTGCTCTCTGGTTGCCGATACCACACGACCAGGCCCTGCTACCTTGACTTCCTGCCACTATAGACCAGACCTTGGTATGTCCGACAAAAGAAAACTTCTTTCCTAAGTTGTGCATTTATTTTGGTTTTTGGAGAGAAAATTTCTATGGGTGTCACACTTGAAACTCACTCTGTAGACCAGGTTGGCCTTAAACTCAGAGATCTGGTTGCCTTTGCCTCCTGAGTGCTGGGATTAAAGGGGCGCACTCCATTGTCCAGACCATTACTTTGTTACATATTAGGAAAGTTCATCCGAAGAAGAAGAATCAAATCTGATGTTACCTGCTTCAGAGGCCCATCTGCTTCCCCTACACTTCTGCTGGATACATTCAGGGGCACAGATTGAAGATACAACTCAAGCTGTCTTACTTAAGGACATTTACATGACAAACACACAGGAGAAAGGTGGCCTGGAGGCTCAGCAACTTCACAACAGAAACAGAAACTTACCCATTCTCTACCCACTTTGCTACCCACAGAGATGCTTTTGTTCAAAGGCAGACTGGGCTTAGTGTGCCTGAGGCAACACACTTCCTTGTCACTGTTAGCATGGAAGAAAAACTAATTTGCCACGGTTTTCTTTGAAGGAGGACAACCACACCAGGAATCCTCAACTAGTCATCACATTGATGATAGACAGTGACTGTTGCCAAGAAGGGCTGATCTGTTTTGGACTGGCCTAGGCAGACTTAGCTTTTGACCTGTGATGAGTTCCCTCAGAGGTACCAGTTGCTTGATGGTTGCCTGCAGAGAAGGCAGACAGACTTGAAACTCGACCACAATCATAGCTGTCTTGACATGGCAATTCCTATGTCCATTGAGAGCAGGTGGTGTGTGCTGGAAACACTGGGTATTAGAACACCGAGCCCTGTCCCAGGGACTCCAGCAAAAGACAGGCACGATCATGTGTTGCCATAGAGGAGAAAGACATACAAAGGACACACTAGATGTGGAGAAATGATGGTGTGTGAAGTCATAGGTCCTCTGGGAGGGATGATCCCGCCAGATCCAGAGACGCTGGGCAGAGAGAAGGTCACAGGTAAATCCTGAAGCAGAGAAAGAATGACAAGTCCCACCCTCAGTACTTGGTGTTGGAGACTAATCACTTATTCAGTCATATCTACACATACTCAGTTTAAAAAGAGCTACCTGCCGGGCATGGTGGTGCACGCCTTTAATCCCAGCACTCGGGAGGCAGAGGCAGGCGGATTTCTGAGTTCGAGGCCAGCCTGGTCTGGAGTTCCAGGACAGCCAGGGCTATACAGAGAAATCCTGTCTTGAAAAATAAAAAAAAAAAGAAAAAGAAAAAAAGAAAAAAGAGCTACCTACAGCAGATGACGCACGTATGTAGCTCATAGTAAAGACACTTGTTTAAAGAATGGTCAATTTGTGGTTGATTCAAGAGCTTGCTCACCCCCCGCCCCCCCCCCACTTACTACCTGATTATTTTCCTGAACTTTCACTGGAACTGGGACCTCCCAGAAGAAGTAAACTTCAGTTTATTTTTTATGGGGGGGGGGGGCTGAGTGTGATGTATGTACGGTTCTCCTGGTTAGGATTCGAAACTTGGGTTGTTGTAATGAAACTCAATGACTAAAAACAACTTGGGGAGGAAAGGGTTTATTTGGCTTACATTCTACTTTGTACTCTATCACTAATGGAGGCTAGGACAGAAACTCAAGTAGGGCAGTATCACCACCGTAGGAGTTGATACAGAACCACGGAGTGGCTAGAGTTACCCTTGGCTTGTTCCTCCTCACTTGCTCAGCTTTAATGAACCCAGAACCACCATCCCAGGCATGGCACCACCCACAATGGGCAGGGCCCTCCACATCATTCACTAATTAATAAAAGGCCCTACAGACTTGCCTACAGCCTGATCTTTTGGACGAGTTTCCTTAATTGAGGTCCCCATCTCTCAAATGACTACAGCTTATGCCAAGTTGACATAAAGCTAGCCAGCAGTGTATGCACAAGTGTCCTGTGTGTAGGTGTACATGCCTATACACATGAAGGCCTAAAGAGGATGGTGTCTTCTATCACTCCATCCCATTCATTTGACGCAGGGTCTCTCACTGAGCCTAGACCTAGGCTGGCAGGCAACAAACATTATACACCTTCCCATCTCTGCCCCATCCCACCCCAATGCTGTGATATAGGCATGTGTGCAACCACAGTCAGTTTTTGTTTTTGTTTTTTTTTTAACATGGATGCTTGGAACTTAAACCCTCATGATTGTTCAACAGGCATTCTTAGCTGCTGAGCTATCTCCCACAACCCAAGAAGCTCATTTCAAACAGGAGGGAGAACCTTCAAGATCCTTAAATTTTGAAGTAGCTCAAATAACTTTAACACTAATGAGTCTGGGATTATTAAATTAAAACCAGGATATCAGATGACTCTAAACCACATATACTTTCTTATGATGAGCTCTCAGTCCCACTGTAAGAGCATCAAGATGTGGGGTCTTGGGAGGTTACTGGAACAGGATGGTAGGGCCTTCATGAATGCAACCTGCACAGTTATAAGAGAGCAGAGAAGGCAGGAACTTCTTGGTTACATCAGATCTGTGGGAAGATGGACACTGTGCCCCAGAAAAAGCCTCTCAGCCTTTGCTGTGTCTGCTTCACCTTTTTAAGAAGCATCCTATTCAGGATGGCAGAAAAAGCTACTTCAAGGAGACTCTCTCTCCCTTCCTCTCCCAAAGGAAGGAAAAGAGAAAGCACTAACCCTACATTTCAAGGTTTTAATAAATGAACCTCACAGTGTGAGCAGAGACTCTGAAAGGTCAGCGTCTACCAAGGGGGTGAGCTGGGCTATTGACCAGCTCCAGGTTTAATTCCCAGCTTCACGTGAGAGTCGGGATGATTGTTCCTGAAGCCTCACCGCGGGCTTGGCTCACGACAGCTCTTCTTCCCACAAAGCAGCTTCTCTCACTGGGCCCAATGTTTCTTTTCCAAAAGCAAATTATATTTTATTGTTGTGTGTGAATGCATGTATGTGGACATAGGCATGCATTTGTGTGAAGGTCAGAGAACATCCTGATGGAATCAGTCTTTCCTTCTACCATGTAGGTGCTGAGGAATGTCAGGTATGTTGCCAGCAACCTTTTACCCACTCAGCAAGCTCATTGGACCAGGGACCCTATCTCTTGAACCAAATTTCTCAGGAAAAATTCCAATGACTTGCCCACTTGGGCTGTTTCTGAACTAGGTGGCAAAAAGACAACCATGACTCATTAAGCCTAAAGCAACTTTATTGGCTCAGGTGAACATTCCCAAGGCCTAGCACCAACCCCTGCAGTCAGGACCAAGGGACTAATGGGTCACAAGGACTCATCTCACAGGGGACAACCCACAGAAATTTAAGCTCTGTTCTGATTGCCCTGGATAACGTCATATGTCATGGGCTGGAGCTGTGGCTAATGGAACTGAGTCCAATAATTGGTTATCCTGGGTTCCAGACTTAGGACTGAGGCTGTCCAGAAAACACAGGCTGTGATCTGAAGCAGGGAAAATGGATACTGAAGGCTAATGTAGCCCCACTGATAAAGTGCTTGAATAACATTTAGAGGCTTGATGCCCAGACATCACACAAAACTGGACATGAAGTCACATTCCTGTAATCCCAGCCTTTGATAGATCTCTGTGAGTTCAAAGCCAGCCTGGACTACAAAGAGAGTTCCAGACCACCGAGGTTTGCATATTAGTTCAATCTCAGGATTGGGAATAGCGGCACATGCCTTTAATCCCAGCGCCAAGGAGCCAAAGGCAGGCAGATCTGCAGGAAGATAAAAAAAATCAAAACTACTTGCTACCTAGTGAGTTTGAAAATAAATTGAGATAGGTTGAATATACAAGAGCTTGTCTCCAAGGAGGAGGAGGAGCTGGAGGAAGAGCAGTAGCAGCAGAGGTAACAGCAAAGAGATTGTAGTGACTTAAATGAAAACAGCCCCCATATCCCACGGGCACTATTGGAGGCGTGGCCTTGATGTGGGTGTGGCCTTGCTGGAGGTGTGGCCTTGTTGGAGGAAGCATTTCATTGGGGGTGAGCTTTGAGGTTTTAAATGCTCAAGCCAGGTTCCTGTCACCCTTCTCTTCTTGCTGCCTGCTGATCCTGATGTAGAATTCTCAGTCCCTCTACAGTACCATGTCTTCCTTCATGCATGTCACCATGCTTCTCACCATGACAGTAACGAACTAAATCTCTGAACTGTAAGCCAGCCCCAATTAAATGTTTCCTTTATAAAAGTTGCTGTGGTCAGGGTGTCTCTTCACAACAACAGAACGGTAAGACAGAGCTTAAATTTCTCTATCCATGTATGTTCTTTCCAGGAGTGTCCCAGGAGCCAATGCCTTAAAACCACAGACTCAGCTGAGTGTTTCCGGTACTCCGCTGAGGAAGGTTTTGCCAGGGGTAGCATGCCTTGGCTACTTCTCCCACTTAAGCAAACATACATGTAGCTGCACCAGAATATCAGGGTATTGATGTGATTGCTAATTAGCCACCTCGGACTATGCAAAGGATTATCTACCTCACTACCTGTGTGATTGATCCTGTGTGATTATCTACCACTAAGACACAGCCTCTCCTGCTTCCAATGCAATTACCTTCCTCCGTGGTGAAGCTGATGCCCATGTGAGGGCTTGTTCCAGATACGCACGTGATTGATGCCCATACAATTAACTAGCACAATGATAATGCCAGTGATTGATGCCTGTGTGATTATCTGCCAAGATGATATCCGCGCAAATGAAAACTGGCAAGTTCTGTAACTTCTAATAATAACTCTCACCAGCATATGAAAGCCAATCACTTAAGGACTTAAGACAGGTCCTCTCTGAAGATAAAAAACCACCCATACACCACTGGGTATCTCCATTATGTATGTAGTGTGTGCATTTCTATGCGAAATCACCTATTTATGCACACATATTTGGGTGGGGAGTTCTACTTTCTTGCAGTAGTATTTAAAGGAAAACCTGGGGTTGGTAACATGGGAACTGTCCTTGCTGTGAAGCATGACAACCTGAGTTGAACCCTCCACAAGGTAGGAGGAAAGAACCAACTACCTTTGACCTATATGAGCACACCATGCCATGTCCCCAAAATCAATCAGTGTTAAAAGAAGAAAACTTGGAATCAAAGTTTATCATTACATTGTGGGCCTTCCCCTTTCTAAAATTCTGATTCCGGTGTCTCGTCAATGACTTCACAGAACAGACTCTCTGTTCCTATTACAGTTTGTTTCTGTTAGCAACATTGATTCCTAGTGACTGCTTTGTTCACATTGATCATCTCGGGAAATTAGTGGTAAGAAATACCTGCCGATGATAACTCTGCCTCTGTCAGTGGGTTGCAGACATCAGTGTGCATGGCCCAGTCCCAACAGCAGTCCAGTCCCAGGTGACACAGTTCACTTTCCCCCATTTCCCTCCTCCAGGAACACTGGAGTCTGTAAGGGTATGTTCTGCCATTTATCTCCCCTCCCTGTCTCCAATTCATTGTTCTTACTGTTGAGAAAAGCATGTAATATCCCCCATAGAATTGATAATTTTCTTTGTTATTATTAAAAAAAAACAACCCTGTTAATCCATGAAGAGTTTCGTTTTGGGTAATGTTAATTCAGCTGCCTGTTTTATAATAGGATTATGTTTTCCAGGATTTAAAAATCCCACGTGTTAACTACCAAATAGACTTCTACAACCGCTATAAAATCTAATTTAATCCCCATTGGCATTAGGGGAATAGCTGAGGTACAATTTATGTCTAACTACACTTAACACCCTACAGCCTCCAATAAATATATAACATTTCTTTTGAAGTTATAAAAGGAAGCTGTTCAGTGGGGTAACTGGGTCTCAGGAGTCCAATCATGCAATATCTCTAAGGCAGAACAAATGTTGTTTACATGCGGTAAGGATTATGGGGAAAGTTTGTTTAAACAGATTAATGTGTGTTTACCCATATTTATGCGACCTTCTACATTATGCAAATTCAACTTAAAATGATCTTCATTTCTTTCATTGGAAAATAATTATGGAGAGAGTCAGCTATTTGGTCTGTTACCATTTAGTTTAAGAACCTAATTAGTTTAGAATACATTTCAGAATAAATGCTGTACCAAACTCAGGCAGAAGGCTAATACCACGTTTTACTTTTTGCACCATGGGAGGAGGCATTTCTTTGGTGTGTGGATGAAGATGAAGGAAGGGGTAAGATCTGAGGGCCAAAGGCAGGGATTAACACGTTCTCTTCTGTCTGTTAGTCAGAAGAGGGCAGGAAATGGCCTCTGAAGGGAACACAAATCTAGGCACAGCTAGACAGATGTACTTCCTTCAGATTCTGCCCATCCCTCCTCTCCCCTCTCAGACCGGTGAAAAAGGAGAAGCCCAAGACAAGACAGATGGGAAGGGGAAATGCAGGCAAAGACCAAACTGGTTCAAGAGGAAGGAGGATAAAATAAGGAAGTTGATTCGGAACACATCAAAGAGGACCTAGCACTGGGAAGTTGAACGTGAATCTCAGGGCCATCCAACCTCTTTAAAGATGCAAATTGCTGTCAAACACAGAAAACAGTAGGGCTCTGTTTACCCTTTCAGACAGGGTGCAAACTGCTAATCAGGCTCGGTGCTGGGCTGGCCACTTTGTTTATCAATAAACAGGAAGACAGTTAGACTATAATTTTCCTGCCTGGTACTGGTGGCCAAAAGGAAATGCTGGCAGCTTGATAGTACTGGGTTCCAGTTGTACAGAAACCCAATTATTATTGGACTAATATATGGGTGTTTGCAAGTCGCACAGGCGTGCTACACATGTCCACAAAGCCATGTGAGACATTATTGGCAGTGATGGAGCCTGGTGACACATGGACTGAGAGAGCTGTCAAAACAGGCTCGGGCCTCCAGGAGCTCAGCTGTGCACTATTGCCTCAAAAAACACGCACACCCTCGGGAAGTGAGTTAAGATGGCAGACATGTGGGAATCTTTCACGTGGTAATATGATGTAATACAAACAACAAGGCAATAAATAGCTCTGTAGCTGGAGATTGTATTGGAATATGGTCTCACTGCTACTGAATGCTCTTTACCACAGAATGCTTGTGCACCCAGTTATTCTAATGTGGGCAAAAGACATCACCTCAAATCTCAAATATGTACAAGATCCTAAGCCTAAAAATAGAACAAAAATCCAATCTTACACACGTTCAGGGCTTTGGACAGTCCAAATCACTATTTAGTTCTCTTTCATTTGGTCTTTACAGATGCATTTGTAAGAGATGAAGATATATCAGGCATGGTGGGGTGCGCTTTTATTCCCAGCATTCAGAGACAGAGGCAGAAGGATCTACAGACTGATCTACAAAGTGAATTCTAGTGTCACACAATAAGACTCTGTCTCAAAAATAAGCAAAAATATTCATTCTGAACACATGTACACTGTTAACTGGGCATTAAAATGTACAGTATACACCGAACAGTGCTTCTGTTAATGCTGAAATAGCCCATATATGAACAATAAGGACAATATATTGATCACATAGAATTTACTGATTCATCAGATATCTGCTGGGTAATGTCTGAGACTCTCTGGTAAATTGTGGGAACACAATAGAATTAATTCTCTTTACAAGAGTCAGGCAGGGAAGTAGACACTGAATGACCCTTGGGCAACTGTTCTGTTTTCTTTTCTTTCTTTCTTTTTTTTTTTTGGGAGACAGGGTCTCATCTATCACATCTGGTCTCCAGCTCAATCTTCAGGGTAATGTCTCCAAGGATGACACTGAACTCTTAAGTGATGGAATGACAAGCATGTGCTATCCCTTCCTGGCTTTATGCCTGGCTTTATGAAATGCTGAGAATCAAATGCAGAGCTTCACATATATTAAACAAGCAGTTTACCAATGGAGCTATACCTTCATCCCTAACCAACTGGTATTCATTCTGCTCAGTACACAGTGACCATCCTAGCTATTTGAGATGGCAAACACTGGTTTACCATATTAGGACATGTCATATAAGTGAAAATTCCAAAGCTCAGTATGGTTCTGTTGAGAACAGCTTTGATCAAATGTTTTGGGGTGGGGACTGACAGGGGACTCATAAACTGTGTTACCTTGAGCAAGTTTGCTAACCTCTCTGAATTCTCCTTTGCCTATCTATCACTGAGAATGATGAGAGCTGAGAGCAGAACAAGGTGACCTAATTTATGCACAGCATTTAGAAACTGTTAGCAAACAGAAGCACACACCAGCTCTGGAATCGCCTTCAGACAACGGTCAGCACCATGGTCAGCTCCAGAACGCCAAGAGAAGTCGAGAACTCCAAAGACAATGGGGCAAAACTTCCTTCAGCTTGGGCAGGCTTCCTTTGTGATAATTCTTGACTTTTCTTTTAACAAAGAAACCATCTTCCTCGCCCTATTATGGATAGTGTAGAGTAAGAATCAAACCATGGGGCTGGAAAGATGCTTCATCAGCTAAGAGCATGCAGAGCTCCAGGTTTGCCTCCCAACATGGCAGCTCACAACCACCTGTAATGCCAGATCTAAAGGGCTCAACACCCTCTTCTGGCTTACATGGGTACCAGGAACACAGAGATGTACAGACAAACATGCAGGCAAAAGACCCATATGTAAAAAATAAATTAATTAAATGAAATTTAAAATAAACGAATATCTTGGGCATATTTTTCGAAAATCATGTTGTCCTTGTCTCAGGACTAAAAAAAAAAAAATTTTTTTTAAAGAAAAGGTTTTAATTAATATAGTGTGGGTGGTGAGTATTATGTGAAAGTGTACCAAGCAAGTATGTATGTGTACATGCATATGAAGATCATAGGATGACACTGGGTATCTTTCTTAGTCTCTTTCCACCTTAGGTTTTGAGTCTTACTCAAAAGCAGTGGTTCTCAACTTGTTGGCTGCAACCCCTTGGAGAGGGGAGTCAAACAACCCTTTTACAGGGGTCACCTAAAACCACTGGAAAATACAGATATTTGCATTACAATTCATAACAGTAGCAAAATTGCAGTTATGAAGTAGCAACAAAAATAAGCTTATGTTTGGGGTTCACCACAACATAAGGAGCTGTATTAAAGGGTCTCAGCATTGGAAGTCTGAAAACCACTAATCTAGATCTCATTGGCTAACGGGGCTGGCCAGCAGCCCCAGGCAAACTCATGCCTCTGCCTCCTCAGTACAGGGACTTATACGTTGCTTTTGCATCTTCTCATCCTGTTCCTCCTGCTCCTTCTCCTCTCCCTCCTCTTCTTCTTCCTCCACCTCTTCCTCTCCCTTTTTAATGTGAAAGCTGGGGTAGAACTCGAATCAGCCTGGCTCCACAAATTACCTTGCAGACTGAGTCATATCCCCAGCTCCTCTTTAACCTTACTATTAAGCTGAAACTCAAAGATATCTTTCACTGGCCAAGCCTGGGCTTTCTGAAGTCAGAAACTTTGTATTGTGGGTCATCGTCAGTCTTAATTGGATGCCTAGGAATTGTAGGAGAAGAAATACCTGACAATTTAAAGGCCTCATCTCTTCATGAAGAGGCTTTGTGGAGCTCATTAAATAGAGACCTCCGAGTATGGCAGCTTTCCATGAAGATGACACCGGGTCTGAGGAACAAAACAATGAGGAGAGGGGAAGAGGGTTGTTTGGTTTTGCTTTTGCACAATTATTCCTCAGGGGCAAGGTTATTTAAGGTAGGGAAGGATTATTAAATGACTGGGAACACTTTGCTGCTTGCATAAAAACCTGCATAGGTTTTTATTATTATTATTATTATTTCAGAACTTTTAAGGATCAAAAGACCTTGCCGAGTTCCAAAGCGCAGTTCAGCTTTCCATACTGTTCTGAAAAGACTCCCAGATGCCCCAATTTCTATTGAAGAAATATCCCAAGCTCTGAGGTCTTTTAATAAATGCAAGGCACCTGGGAGTGGACCTTCCCACCCTAATCCACACCCCTATTGAAGAGGAGTGGGCTCCCTGTGCCCCTGCGAGCATTTAATCACTCACTGCATCTCCTCCTGCTTTCTCCCTGTGGGGAGAACACCTAGCCACTCACATTTATTCCAGCAAAACTGATAATGCTCGAGAATCTAAAATCTAGACAAATAGATCTGTATATGCAGACTGTGTGTGTGTGAGACAGGGGGAAGGGGGAAATGTTTGTTTGTGTGTGTGTGTGTGTGTGAGAGAGAGAGAGACAGAGACAGAGACAGAGAGACAGAGAGAAAAGGGTGTGTGTGTGTGAGAAAGAGGAAGTGTGTGTGTGTATTGCATATGAATGTGAAGGGGTGAGTTGTGGTATGTGTGTGTGCAAGTGTGAGTGTATATGTCAGTGTAAGAGTATGTGTATGTGCAAGTGTGTATGCACAAGAGAGGATGGAACCATAAGACTGAATACATGTTTAGGGTAGAGAAGGGTCTTCCATCTGTCTGGCAATGAAAAGCATTATAGAGGAACTCAAGAATTAATTTTTTTAAAAATTTTTTTATTCATTTCTGAGTGTATATGTAAACCTGTGTGAATTGATGTGTGCCAGGAACCTAGGGGGGATGGTTCCCAGAAATTGGAGTTATAGGTAACTGTGAACCACCCTGTGAATGCTGGGAACTGAGAAAATGCTAAGTTCTCTGCAAAAGCAACAAGTGTTCTTAACCACTGAGCCATCCGTTGAACCTCTCTGCAGCCCATGAATTAAATGGTTTAAAATGCCGTGTGCCAGGTGTGGTGGACAGTCCAAGACAGAGACACAACAAAAATCCTTGTGACGTATTTCTCCAGGATTGCTGAAGTTCTAACAGTTGATTAGAAGGCACAACTATTTAATATTTGACTGTATCACCACAGCTGCTTTTCAAGGTGGAGACCAACTGTAATAAGCCATGGGTTCTCTGCCAGTTAGAGCAGGTGGCCTGGAGAGGCACTTTATACAGCCTTGGTTTTCCCAAGATACTTCTCTCAGTCCAATATGAGGAAGTCTCTAGAAGTAGCCTCACAGAGGACTTGCACAAATGTCTCCTCTACACAGTTCCATTTTCTTAAATGTCCTTGGCCTTTTCTTCTTTTTCTAAAAATTGCCGAAGAACCAAGAGCTTGCCTAGCATGAAGCAACCACAAAACCAAGCATGGTGGTGCCCCACCTTTAATCAAGCACTGGGAAGAAGTCACCCTAAGCTACACAGTAAAAGTCAAGGTCAACCAAGGATACAGAAGACTCAAAATCTCAAATCCAAGGTCAACCAAGGATACAGAAGACTTTCAAAATCTCAAATCCAAGGTCAACCAAGGATACAGAAGACTCAAAATCTCAAAAATGAGCTGGCGCAATGGTTCAGCAGTTAGGGGCACTTGCAACTCTCAGGAGAACCAAGGGTCACTTCCCAGACATTATTCAGGCATTGTCATTATTCAGGCATTGTAAACTTATAAGCTTCTCTGTGGAAACTCCTATTGTCCCCACGATAAGTACATCCCACAGAGAATTAGGCAAGTGAAATCCAGAGTCAGCCAACCAACCGAAAGCAGACCCACACGGACGCTCACAACCATGCCTAACTCCAGAGGATCTGACACCCTCTTCCAACCTCTCAGCACATGACACAAGCAAGCAAGCACTCATACACATACATAATAAATCTGAAGTGTTCTTTTAAAACAAAACAAAACAAAACAAAGAAACCCACTTAGAATCAAATGAAAATACCATGTTCCTATATTCCTGAATTTTTGCATCTTTTACTATATCACTGCTAGCCCGTGACTCCTCCAAGATGGGCATCATGAAACCACAGCATTCTTATCTGTCACAGTGCCTGCTTGAAAATGTTCTTACATTTAAATAATGAAATGTAGATACTAAATAATTTAAATAATCTTTAGAAAAATCACTACTTAGTGAAACAGCAGGCCTGGCATCATGACTTCAGTCTTCCATGTCTTTGACCCAGTGTCATGATGAGTCAGTCCCCAGAGTTCTGCCCAGTGGTACACTTGTGTTGTGCCAGGCAGGGCTCAGACATTCCTGTGCTTCCGAATGCACTGAAAGCTGAAGAGGAGGCAATGTGGAGAGGGTTTCTGTCACCCATACTGAGAAGGTGAGTGAGCTTGACCTGGTAGGACTGTTCCTGACATGAAGGAGCTACTTAAACATCTCTGGATTAGCAAGGCAGGCTTAGGGGAAGGTATTACACACCCACAAGCCTTTCTGTGAAAACTACTGTTTGCATGATAAGCACACTCCATGGAGAACTGGGAAAGTGCAATATAGTCAGTCAATTATCAGGAAAATGCAAATAAAATGAGATATACAATGATATGCCTATATTTTAATAATTCTGAGGAAGATGAGTTGCATCATACTTCAGCTTGGCAAAACTGTAAAAAGGTATCAGAAATCAAACTTGAACATAGACTTCGTTTTAGTGATAAACTCACTAAAAACAGGACCTCGGCTGCAGATGGAAGCACACACCTGTGATCGCTGGGATCAGGGGTTCAAAGTCACTTCCGGGTGCATTAGAAGTCCAGACTAGCCTAGGCTACATGAACTCCTGTAATAAACTATTTTTTTCACCAAGAAGAATAATATTTAAATATGAAAAATGGTTAAGAAATAACTTCAAAGCCAGGTCTGGTGGCACATGCTCTTTCATCTCAGAACTTGGCAGGCAGAGGCAGGCAGATCTCTGTGAGTTCAAGGCCAGCCCAGATTACATAGTGAGTTCTAGGACAGCCAGGGCTACACAGAGAAAACTTGTCTCAGAAAAACAAAGAGAGATAACTTCAAGAAGGAAGGAAGGAAGGAAGGAAGGAAGGAAAGAAGGAAGGAAGGAAGGAAAAACAAAACCGTTGGCCAGACTCTTGCCCTACATGCATGAAGCTGATGATTTGATTCCAGCACTACTACATAAACAAACATGAAAGCAAGATCCAAGTCTATGCACCCGAGTTCAGTTTTTGGGTGATGGGGAAGTGCACAGTAAGGGTGGATGTTTAACTGGGTCAATCAGGAATGTATCTTTATTCTGAAGAGGGGTCTGATCAAAACCTAATAGCTTCACGAAGAAATAATCATACCCTCAGGATAAATCACGAGCGTGACCTCAAAATGCCTCGGTTTCCCTGTTTGCAAAAGGAACATAATTGTAGTGATTCTGAACTGTCATGTAATTGACAGTGTCTGGTGTTCTGTCAGCACCATTTAAATATCGTTAAACTCTAACAGAAGTTCTCAATGGTGTCGTGTGCGGCACTTGGCGCCAACCCCTTAACAGTTACATAGCAAACTTGTTAGATTTTCATATGGCACGCTTGTCAAATGTTTAGATGATGTGAGTGTCAGATGACAAAACCAAAATCCAAAAGAGCTTTGAGACGACAGCTATGAAACACAGCACACGAGAGGGAATTAAATCCTCTCTATGGTTTTCTTTCCTGAGCCTGTGACGAAATAGCTTGACAAGCAATTATAGAAGTTGAAGGTGCTCTCTCCACCATAGTGGGGAACTCAAGGCATCAAGACCTTAAAATGGTTGGTCATGAGACAGCGGTCACAAAGGGCAAAAGATGGTATAGTAGTGAGCAACTCCCTTTCTCCCTTTTATAAGGTCCAGCATCCCAGTCGGTTACGCCCTCAGTGGGTGAGTCTTCCTAGCTCAGTCAATGTGGCCCTCCACAGGCATGTCCAGAGGCTCATTTCCAAGCTGTCCTAGAAGCTGTCAAGCTGACCCCTCTAACCACAATTATCTAGCAAGAAATTTTAACAACCAAACTAATAATATCCAAATCCACTTTTAAAAATTATTGTGCTGGCTTTACCAGGATATTCTGTGGATGTTTAAAGGGAACTCCAGTTGACTTTAACTCAGCCCGTAGAAAAGTATGTTTAGCAATTAATGCAAAATTCAGCTGTAATGAGAAAATTGAGTATCCTAATAAAGGCACGGTGAAGGGACGCTAGCCAGCTTGAACGTGCATGGCAAACCCGGCTCTGGCAGGCTTTGTCCTCTCCCCCATTGCCTCTGCCTTGCTAAAAACAGCTAGATTCCATTCAGGAACTGAGCCCCCAAGGTCTGCTTCCTACTCCTGAGGCTGACTTCCAAGATCCAGCCTTCAAGTATGAAGTCACGCAATCAAAAGCCTCCTTTAGCTCACCTAATTAACGTACCCAAGTAAGGGGCTGGAGAAATGGCGCGGTGGCTATGAGCACTGGTAGCTCTTCCAGAATACACGAGTTCAATTCCCAGGACCCACATGGCAGCTCACAACTGTCTGCAACCCCTGGTCTGTAGAGGATCTGTTACCCAATGCACATAAATATAAATTAAAATGAAACACGTTCTAACTATTAAATTAAAATGAAACACATCCTAACTATATCCAATTAAAATGGAACACATCCTAACAATTAAAATGAAACACCTCATCCCAACTCAGGGCTTTCTCCTTTTCCTTGGTAAACCACCATTTTCCCAGCTATCTCCTCTCTATCCTAAAGCAGTCCTTTGTTCCCCCTCCCAGAACAAATACTACTTCCCCCTCTCCCTTGTTCCCTCCCCACTTCTCCCTCTTCCTCTACCTACTCTCTTTGTCTCTTATCTCCTGACTTCTATCCCTCTGGGGTAAACCAATCTCATTTGTATTGAGAATGTGCTCTTGGGTTGTCTCGAGCCAACTCCAAGATTCCCTACACACCTGTGTGGTGTCTCAGTCACCCACCAGCAGGAGGACCTGGCTTCAAACCCCAGGGCCCTTGTTAAAAGCCAAGTGTGGTGGCAGGTCTGTAATCTGAGGAGGCAGACAGGTAGATCCCTTCGACTCACTGGGCAGACAGCCTTACCGAATCTACTAGCCAATAAACTGTATCAAAAAGTAAGGCAGAGAGTACCGGAACAAAGACATTCAAGGTTGACCTCTGTCACCTACACATATGTGCACAGATATAAGCATATGCATGCAACTGGGCATAGTGGCACACACCTTTAATCCCAGTACTCCGGAGGCAGAGGCAGAGGCAGAGGCAGGTGGCTCTCTGTGAGTTTCAGGCCAGCCAGAGCTACGTAACAAGTTCCAGGACAGCCAGGGCTACAGACTGAGATCCTGTTTCTAAGTCCTCTACTCTCCCAATCAAAACAGCACACACACACACTGAATGAAAATATGATTGAAGATGGTAGTTGTAGCTCATCTCAGGCTTCCAACTAGTAGCTTGACTGCTATGTGGCTAGAGAATGGCCGAGTATACAGACCCACGAACAAGCAGAGATACAACAGGAAGGAGGAATATTGTCGTGAGGGGGACAGAAGATCCTCAGGTGGGTCTCGGAGGACAGCTCAAGGCTTAAGAAACAAGGTTAGAACTTTCTCCAGCCCTCCATGGACTTACTGCGGCACAGCACAGACGTAAACACCCTTTAATCTCAATTGCTACAGGCTTTATCTGACCCATTTCCTGTAGGAAATCAAGCTACTCACAGGCCCCTTATCAAATTTTCTCCAGTAATAATCCCCATCGCTGACAAAAGAAGATATTGTCATCCCCACGGTATAGATAAGAAACTGAGGCAAAGAAGTAAGGTGACTTGCCTGAGGTGACACAGGACTGGAATTACAACCTGGTATCTAATCTTAGAGTGCACTACATGAGTTTAGGGAGGGGTATACTGGAATCGCATTATAGTCTTTAAAAGAAAAGTCTATTTGTGTTTAATGTCTAGGAGAAAGAGCTTAATTGTATTAATTATATACCAAAGTCGCTTATTCTAATCTTTTTCCAAATCCTTGGGAAATCTGGATTTTATCGTTATGAAGATATGGAAGATTAACTCTTTTTTTTTTTTAATTAAGGCAAATATTTGTTTGCTAGACTCTCCAAGGAAAGTAATTAATCTGGAAAACTGTATGGCTCAGACAGACTCCTTCAGATCACAGGAGTAAGAAGCTACCCAGAGAGCAGGAATCCAGATGGCCTAGGGATCTGATGGGTAAACAAAGGTTGGGAAAAGCATGTCTTCAACCAAGGCATTTGCATGCATACGTAAACTATTATTATACAGATTTACATATTTCACCTCATTATCAAACAAATGTCTGTTCATTACTTAAAAGCTTGAAAATAAACGGGGCGGTGCTGGCAAACACCTTTAATCCCAGCACGTGGGAGGCAGAGGCAGGTGGATCTCTGGGTTTGAGGCCAGCCTGGTCTACAGAGTAAGTTCTGGGACAGCCAGAGCTACACAGAGAAACCCCATTGTGGAAAAACAAAATAAATAAATAAAGTTAAACAAAACAGGAGGCTGGAGAGATAGCCCGGCACTTAGGGGCTTCTCTTCCAGGGGAGGGGCTTCTCTTCCAGGGGGTTTAGGTTCGTTTCCCAGCATTCATAAGATGGGTATAACCACCTGTAATTCCAGTTCTAGAGGATCAGATGCCCTCTTCTGGTCTCTGTGAGCACTGCACGCACAGGGTGCACAATGTACATGCAGACAAAACACATAAAAAATAAAAATAAAATTAGTCAAAACAATATGAAACCAAAGTGCCTACTGTTCACCCCCAGATAAGCTGCTGTGCCCAGTCTGGTGGTGTGACTCCGTCTCCCAGAGAAATGGCTGAAGGGAACACAGAGTTGGGAGTTTTGAAAGGCTGAGATCGGCTTGGATACACAGTTAGATCCTGTCTTACAAATTTTTTTGTTTTGTTTTTTTGTTTTTTTCGAGACAGGGTTTCTCTTTGTAGTCCTGGCTGTCCTGGAACTCACTTTGTAGACCAGGCTGGCCTCGAACTCAGAAATCCACCTGCCTCTGCCTCCCAAGTTCTGGTTTTTAAAGGCGTGCGCCACCATGCCCGGCACAATTTTTTTTTTTAATTAAAAACAATTTTGTTTTAATGAGGAAGGATCAGGAACACCCCATCTACCTGTTCACAAACTAGTCAGGCCATAAGGGTCAGAAGTCACAAGCCGCTCTGGGTTCTGTACACATCTCTTTAAGTAAGGAAGGGAAATAATGACTCATCTACAGAATCTCCACATCTGACAGCTGGGGTACACAGAGAAACATTGTCTCAAGAAAACAGAATGAGAGGAGGAGGTGGGGGCAGTTCCTTTGTTGTGTTCCCCACGCCATGGCCCACGCATGTGCAGCAGGGGCTTTCTGCATTCACTAACCCCAGAGGTATCTGCCTGATACCCAGAGACAGACTGCACAACCCGGGCAGCCAATTGGCTGTGGTGCCGGGCCAGGGACGGGGGAGACAAACAGTAGGGTGGGGGCGGGGGGCGGAGGGTATAGAGGCATCCATCATTTTTTCTTTAAATGAGTCTGCTTCTTACCTGGCTCCCAGGATCTGTGTCGTTGACTCGGCAACTTCTCACCCCCTACCCCCTATGATCATGGGGGGGGGGGGCTGAGGGCTAGGGCAACAGTTTACTTAAGCTAACCAATACCACAGAGCACATTTGATTACCTATTTATACACACACCAATCACAGCTATTGAATATCATGGTTTTAAGATACATTTTGAAGGGATTCGTCCCTTCTTTCAGAGAAGACGCATAACAGCAAGAGTTAAAACCAATGTTTTTGGCTGAAGTCAAAAAAAATGCTATAAGTAAAGACTGAGGACGATGGACAGACAGAAGGCTGAGGACAACAGACACCTCCCAAACAGTGATGAACAAGGCTCGCTCGAGTGCAATGGAAGCCAGCCCAGGTTCACTCCATCTGGAAAACACGCCATACCTTTTTGTTTTCTGCAACACCATCCTCGCAGTCCAGCACAGCACAATCTACTTTCAAGGACGGGATCTTCCTTATTTTCTTTTCATCATTCCCAGGCACATAGAGCACTGCTCTCCGAGGGACATACTTGTGATTGGACAAGGAGCTGTATCCAGGCTTGCAGACATTGGCCATGAGGGATGCCTTCCTGCCAGAGAAGTGACTAGGGTTAGTCCAAAATGGAATTCTGTATTTATAAATTTGTGAACAAACTCTGCTCTTAGCCATTCATTCCTTTTGGCTTTTAAAAATATGTTAAAAAATTAATTATGGGTATTTGGTGGTGGGAAAGGTACACATGTGGTCTTTGGGGTTCCTTGAAGTTAAAGCTACAGGTGGTTGTGAGTCACCAGGGTTGATGTCAGTACTAAACCCAGTCCTCTGCACTTAGGATCTGGGCAGTCTCTCTCATCCTGTTTTGGCTTTTTGGTTGTAAGACAGGGTCCCAAGATGTAGTCCAGGTTGTACTGGAACTTACAGTACAGGCCAGACTGGCTTTGAACTCACAGAGATCTGCCTACCTCTGCCTCCAAAGTACTGAGATTAAAGGCTCAAGCCACTACAACCACCTACTTTTGGCTTTTTGAGATGTTCTTGTTACATACATACCCTTGGCTCATTACTATGGTACCCGGGCCGATCGCAAACGAAGGGCAAACCCTGGGCAATCTGATTTACATATTGATTCAAATACTCAGTTTTCAATATCAAAAATAAGAAGTCATACAAAGGGGCTGGTGAGATGGCTCAGTGGGTAAGAGCACCCGACTGCTCTTCCAAAGGTGCAGAGTTCAAATCCCAGCAACCACATGGTGGCTCACAACCATCCTTAACAAGATCTGACTCCCTCTTCTGGAGTGTCTGAAGACAGCTACAGTGTACTTACATATAATAAAAAAAAAAAGTCATACAAAGAAGTAGGAAAACTATATGGCCCTGTTTAAGAACAAAAGCAAGTCAGTTAGAGCCACCTATGAAACCGCCTGATGGAGACTTCAGTATGTGAGGATGTTAAAACTACCATCTTGTTTTGGGGAGTGGTGGTGGTGGTGGTGGAGGTGGTGTAGTTGGGTTTTGGTTTCCATTTTGTTGCTCTTCTTTGTTTTTTCTTGACAGGGATTTGTTCTAGAGCACTGATGAACCTGGAACTCAAGTGCTTCCTGCCTCACACTTCCATCCCAGTGCTGGGACTGCACTTGCTGTAGTAGCAACAGCCTCAGCCTCTTTGTCTACCCTGTGACCATCAGGAAATGTGCAGATCATTCCAAATATATACACAGCTAAGACTTAACTAAGAAACAGATATGGTAAACTCAAAGTGACACAAAGTAACTACATCTGTTGTCCAAGTGTTCCATAAGAAGTCTTCAGTAGATTCCAGAATTTCAGGGCTCAGTACAGTGGCTTATGCCTATAACCCCAGTTTTCAAGAGGCTGAAGCAGGGGTTACAGGTGTAGCTCAGTGGTTTGAGTGCTTATATAGTATGAACAAAGCCCTAGGCCTATTCCCAACAATTCATCAAGGACAATCCCACTACCTAGGAGGTGAGGCAAGGGGGATCATTTCAAGATCATCTGTGGCTGCATAGGAGGCCAGCCTGGCCTAGAGATTGAAGAAGGAGAGTGGAAGGTCGGGGGTTGGGGCAGGGGGTGGGGGGAGAAGAGGAAGCAGCAGAAGTGGGTAGCCAAGGCTGGGAGATCTTGAGTTTGAGTCTAGCCTGGGGCACATAACGAGACCTAGATCAAAAAATGAAAACACAATAACAAATTAGATTTCAGCGTCCCAAAATGTTTAAACCGACAAGACTGAACTGGTAGATTCTTGTAATGACAGCATTGGTGGGGCAGACACTGGGGGCTTGCTGGCCTGGCAGTCTAAGTAAATAGTGTTCCAGGTTAAGTGAGAGCACCCAAGAAGACACCAGACTTTGACCTTGGCTCAACCCGAACCCCTTCACACAAGGTCCACCTCTTAGAACTACGGTAGCAGTGTGGTTTTCAACAGGATTGTCGGGGAGAAAAGTAAAGAAAGGGAAGCAAAGTGGGAAGTTGTTGGTAGGGTTCAAACTTGTGGCCAAAAGATGGATAAATCCTGGAGATTATGCTAGCAATATATCATGTACTTCCAATTTATTAAGAGAGTAGATTATAATTATTCTGATCAAATATGCATTAACAATGAAAGGTAACAATGTGCCAGTTAATGGAAGAGTAATTTCATGATATATATTAGAACATCAAAACACTTACAATATAAAGTCTTGTCAATTTTACTTTAACAAAACTGAAAAATTTTTACAAAGTTATTTAATGTTAAATGAAGAGTTTCGATTGATATCTTAACTATAAGTCCTTTGCTTATTTATATTATCTGTGTGTGTGTGTACGTGTGGTGTATATGTGTGTGATCCTTATGTGTGAGTGTGGGTAGGCCTGTGCATACACAGATAGAGGCAAAAGAAAACTTGGGAATCAGTCCTCTCCTCCTCTTGTTGGTTTTTTTTTTGTTTT
>NC_034597.1:109290000-109291254 GCF_900095145.1 Mus pahari | reverse complement strand
AGACCAGGCTGGCCTCGAACTTAGAAATCCGCCTGCCTCTGCCTCCCAAGTTCCCAAGTTCTGGGATTAAAGGCATGCGCCACCATGCCTGGCCTCTCCTTCTCTCTTTATGTAGCTCTGGGGATCAAACTCTATCCGCCAGGCTCGCACGACAAGCCCCTTTACCCACTGAGCCATCTCTCTGGCCTCCTGTTTGGTATTTTAAATGGAAGATGCAGCATTATAAATGCAATAGTATCTTCGCTTAGTGAAATCTTCAGTGAGAAATGCCTGGAAGGAAGTTCCTTGAGATTTGATGGGGATGGCACTAGTGTACATTTGGGAGTTATGACTTCTCTTTCCGCACGATTCCCTTATTTTAAACAACTCTCAGAAACAATGTCACTCTCCTTTCTTATTTTTTTCATAATTGGCTAAAAACAAACCTAATGAAAGCATTTCACAGGTCCAGAATGGCAGTAGTACATGGCAGAAAACATACAGTCAAATGACTTAAAATTGCTGAAATTTGACTGGTTTTAACCTATAAAATACTTGGATCTACTCCGACCTAGTATTCTGTCTGACAGAAGATGGGAAGAGAACTAGATATCAGGATGCAGGGACAAAAGCCTTGTTCAGATCTTGGAAACACTGTAGAGGTCGGCCCTACTGTGGCCTTTACCAAGTACCTTGCTTAGGTCACTGCTGCACACAAAGGCTCCAGGATGCAGGACACAAGCAAGGTGAAGAGGTGTCCCCAAAGCCACATGGCCTACCCAGAAGGTCCAGACAGGGATCTATGGGCTGTGAGAGGTCTCTGTACTGGTTGGTTTTGTGTGTCAACTTGACACAAGCTGGAGTGATCACAGAGAAAGGAGCCTCCCTTGAGGAAATGCCTCCCTCCATGAGATCCAGCTGTAAGGCATTTTCTCAATTAGTGATCAAGAGTGGAGGGCCCAGACCATTGTGAGTGGTGCCATCCCTGGGCTGGCAGTCCTGGGTTTTGTAAGAAAGCAAGCTGAGCAAGCCAGGGGAAGCAATCCAGTAAGTAGCATTCCTCCCTGGCCTCAGTGCCTGCCCTGTGTGAGTTCCTGTCCTGACTTCCTTTGGTGATGAACAGCACTGTGGAAATGTAAGCTGAATAAACCCCTTCCTCTCTACCTTGCTTTTATTTTTTATTTTTTATTTTTATTTTCTTTATTTACATTTCAAATGCTATCCCAAAAGTTCCCTATACCCCCACCCCACCCCTGCTCCCCTACCCACCCACTC
>NC_034597.1:109280750-109289695 GCF_900095145.1 Mus pahari | reverse complement strand
CCAGATGGGGTAGTCTCTGGATAGTCCATCCTTTCATCTTAGCTCTAAATTTTGTCTCTGTACCTATATCCTTTCATGAGTATTTTGTTCCTTATTTTAAGGAGGAATGAAGTATCCACACGATGGTCATCTGTCCCGCGCTATCGTCTCGCCAGCAAGAACACACGTGGACACCAGGATCCTTCTGCAGCACAGCATTTATTGCATGACACACATGCAACTCACATACATGCAACTCACATACATGCAACTCACATACATGCAGCACATTTTAAAAAATGGGGCATGTTCCCAGAGGTACAGTACTTGCCTAGGGTGTGCAAGACCCTACTTCAATTCCTAGCACTAGGGAAAAGCAAAAAAGCTGAGTTCTGACCAGGTCTGGCATCGGGCACAAATATTGAAGAATCTGTGTGTTAAGTGAAAATAAGAGCCCATTACTGCATCCTTCCTCCTCTCAAAATGACAGCAAAAGTCACTTATTAATTTCCACTTGGCTTAAGCTATTAATAATCAGGTGTCTGCGCCAGTATCTATGATTAGGCTCCACTTATGTTCTCACTTTGCTAAGTTCCCGAGTGCCCCAAGAGATTCCTTCCCTAGTTTGAAAAAACTGTGTTGGTTACTATGGCAACAGCGCACAGAACAGGGGGTGTTCCGTGGATGGAAGAGCCACATAACAACTATTTGTCTTCTTACAAGCTGCAGATAGGTGTGTGGCTGGTCCATAAGAGCTAAGAAAATATTTTTAATGCAAATCCCCCTTGAACAAAAGAACATCTGTTAAGGCCAAAGTAAAGAAGAGTCTTGTATCCAAAGCAGGCACGTAGAGTATATGGTTCAAGTTCCACGTGGGTTCACTTCTAATGCATGGCCCATGGGCCATGCCTGTCTGCCTTGAGGGCTCTCTGGTGAGACATGGACCAAGCATGTCCTCTTATCTCCTTGGCAGGAAAACCCCTAGGAAAGGAGTATTTGTAGAGTGAAGAGCAGACATCCTTCTTTACCTGAGGCATGGACTTACAATGTAGCCCAGGCTGGCCTCGGAGCCATGTGGTTCTTTTCATGTGCTGGAGCTATAGGCATGCATTCCCACACCTGGCTTTGGTAACAGTGGGGTGGTACCTGAAGTGGTACTACCTCAGACTACAAGAACACGAGGGGCAAAGCTGGTTCCTATGAGTGACCCTGATGCCAGGATCTCTGCTTACACAAAATGAGAAAGGCAGCAAATACCATGTCCAAAGCTCAACGTATCCTTTACGCAGAGTGGAAGAAGCTAGACACAAAGGGGTAAATAATGCATGGTCTGCATCTAAGAGGTCCCTGAAGAAGACAAAGCCATAGAGGCAGACGTGGGCAGCTTAGGGCTTTGATCCCAGCACACCTGATACTTAGGCAGGAAGATCATCAGGTGAAGGCCAGGCTGGGCTACACATTAAACCATCTCAACACACACACTCATATACACCACACACACACCATACACCCATATCACACCAAACACCACAAATACCACACATACACACACAAACATGCACATATACCACATACCACACACTATACACTCATATCACACATACTACACACCCAAAATATATATATATATATATATATCACAGATACCACACACAGCACATATACATATATACACACCATATACTACATACACACACATACCACATATATACACACACATATACACACACACCACACTATACACTCATATCACATACACCATACATACCACAGACACCACACAGAGCACAGAGCACACAAACATGCATACAGCATACACACAACATACACCACACACACACACACACACACACACACACAGACAAAAACAAGATCCAGAAAGTTAAAAGGTGGTTATCAGAAGGTGAGCAGAAGAAAGGAGTGAACTGTTGATTTCAGGATGTGAAGTTGGATTTGGAAAAAAAAAAAAAAAGCAGAAGTTCAGGAGATGGAGGTGAGTAATGGCAGTAGCTGCACGTTTGAGATACTCAAACCACTGACTGTACAAAGAAGAATGAATAAGATGGCTTGTTTTAATGCTCTGTATATTTTACCACAAGGATAAGAAAAATAAGAGCTAGAGGGCTGGGGCTGTAACTTAGTAATAGAGCATTAAGACTAACATGAGTGAGGCCCTGGTTTAGTCCCACGCACTGCCTAACAAGACAGCATAAACCTCTTCTAGCTACATGAGTGCTTGAGGCCCAAGAATTTAAGGCCAGCCAGGACAACACAACATCTCAGAAAGGGCAGGGCCAAATCTGTTTGGCATGGTGCACCTATCACATACACATACACATACACAGACACACACACACTACACATACCACACATACAGAGACACAGACACGCACAGAGACAAAACACAGAGATGACACAGACACACATACCACACACACAGACACAGAGACACACACACACAGAGACACACACAGAGACACAACACACACACACGGTTACTGAACTTCAGGATCAGGATCAGGCATGCAGAATGTAAGAACAACCTGCCACAAGTCTTTCTTAAGTAAGGACTATGACTGCACAAACACGGATGGCCACCATTCAGAAGCACTTCACAGTCACTCAGTGAGTCTACCATGTGTCGCCACCCAGTTCTAGCTGTCCAGGTAAAAGTGTGGTTGGGTGCCGGGCGTGGTGGCGCACGCCTTTAATCCCAGCACTCGGGAGGCAGAGGCAGGCGGATTTCTGAGTTCGAGGCCAGCCTGGTCTACAAAGTGAGTTCCAACACAGCCAGGGCTACACAGAGAAACCCTGTCTCGAAAAACCAAAAAAAAAAAAAAAAAAAAAAAAAAGTGTGGTTGGGAAAAGTAGCGAGTTGGAGAAAAAGGGAAAGCCCCAGAGGATTGCACTGGTCATGAGCGGATCCCACTTGGAGACACAGGCCTGCACTGGTCATGAGCGGATCCCACTTGGAGACACAGGCTTGCACTGGTCGTGAGCGGATCCCCACTTGGAGACACAGGCTTGCACTGGTCATGAGAGGATCCCACTTGGAGATGCTTGCTTCCATCCTCTCTTTATCGATTAGTACAGCAATGGTCATTTCCAGAGTGGCTCAAGTTCAGGGCACTGGATCCCTGCTGGGAGCAAAGAGGAACATTTGCCCAAAAGCAAGGCAAACCAGCCCAATGTAAGGAGGCTGATGAAGTCAAGGATACTTGAGAGTAGGGGAGGAAGAGAAGAGAAAGGATGAGGAAGAGTAAAGATGAGGGTGGAGGGGATGTACACTGGGCTGATGGGAAAGTACAAGTTAGGAAGGAAACGGGAAGGAGAAGAGGGGGTAGAAGAATAAGTGTGCAAGCACATGTATGTGTGAGTGTGTGCAAGCATGTCTATGTCTATGTGTGTTCCTGTGTGTCTGTGTGACTGTGTGTGTCTGTGTGACCTTGTATGTGTGTATTCCTGTGTCTATGGCTATCTGTGTGACTGTGTGTGTGTATATGTCTGTGTGTGACCCTGTGTGTGTCCCTGTGTTGTGTGGTGGGGTGGTGGTACATGTCTGTACCTATGTGTATCTCTGTGTCTGTGTGTGTCTGTATCTGTGTGTGTGCCCATGTGTGTCTCTGTGTCTGTGTGACTGTGTATGTGGAGGAGGGGTATGCATATATGTCTGTATCTCTATGTGTCCCTATGTGTCTGTGTGTGTGTATGTCTATGTCCTTATATGTCTATGTATGTATTGTGTATGTCTATGTATGTATCTGTGTCTGTTTCAGAGCATGTGCGTGTGTGTGTGTGTGTGTGTGTGTGTGTGTGTGTGTGTGTTGGGTACTGACAAGAAAGCATGTGCCTGTTAGAGGCCATTCTCCTTAACCCTATACTTTCTTGATCTTCTCGAGAGGAGCAGAAGTTCTGTGGGAAACTGAAGGGTTTGGTTATTTTCCTGGTGTGACACGAGGTTCAGAGAGAAACCTCCTACTGTCAGCATCTATCTAAAATCCCAGCACTTGGGGTCAGTGGCCAGCAGGTCTCTGTGAGTTTGAGACCAGCCTGGTCTATATGATGGAGAGGTCCACCCAACCAGGGTTACATTGCCAGACTCAGTCCCAATAAAGAAGGAAGGGAGCCTTGCATCTTCCCAGCCACATGAAGAACACAATACAGTTAAAGGGTTGGTTTTGTTTGTTTGTTTTTTTTGTTTTTCTGGGGCTCTTAAAAATACAAAGGGCTCAAAAGGAGCCCCCAACACTCCCAGACGCTCCTGCTTCTGCCTCCCCAAGCTGAGATTGACAGCATACCCTCCCATGAGCAGGAGCTGAATGGACACCTCAACAGTTCATTGTTAATGCTCCCTAGAGTTTCCCTGGACTCTGTCTCAGAGACTAAATGATAACTGAGGTACAGCACATCAATAAGGTCAAAGGGTCTAGTCAATTACCATGAAAAAACCTAAAGGACTTGCCAGCCAGGCTTCACTTTGTGTCAGTAGAGACCATTCACAGCTTTGGTCCCTGGTACTCTCTGCATCACCAAAAAAGGGGAAAATTCCCACAAGTCAACCGAGACAATCATCAGAACAGATCTAGCTCAACTGTCCAATGTTCGAATTCCCAAGATCTCACTCTAAAGCCGAATACAGGAAAGACAATATTTAGTAATAAATATATCAAAAACAGCCCAGTGGAAATTATCAGAAATAACATTCCCATAGCAACCAACCTGTCCACTAACCTGTAGCACACCTGTAGCTCCACAGCCTGAGGCAGGGGAATCATTTGAGCCTGGAGTCTATGAGTTCAAGGCCACCTGGGCAATGCAGTGAAATTCTTTCAAAAGCATAAATTGTAAAGGTGTTTGCTGCCAAGCCTAAGGACTTACGTTCCATCCCTGGACCTTATGATTTGAGAGAATCAATTCCATCAAATCCCTCTGACTTCTACACGCATGCTGCAGCATAGCATGCACACACACAATCATCCATATGTAACCAAATAATTAAACAAGCTGGGTGAAATAAGTACAAGTGCAAGTGGCACACACTTGCAGTCCCAGTATTTAGGAGATGCACAGTGAATTCCAGGCCAGCCAGAGGCACATAAGAGATTCTGCCTCAAACAAACCCACCAGCAAACAGTAACATCTCCACTACAAAACTGAAGTGGATCAAATTGTATGATGTAAGATATAATATATAAGCAATGTGTAAAGAGAAAAATCGAAAGTCAAACATTTTAAATAAGTATAAATGTCCACTAAGTTCTTCCCACTCAGGAGACTCCATTAGCACTGGGTGTTTCCATGGTAAAAAGAACAGTTGAAGCCAAGATGGTGCTTCCTGGGTCGTTCAGAACTTTAGTAGTAATTAAGCAGATTTGAACTAGAGAAGTCTGTTTTAAAACTCGTTCAAGGTCAGAAAGGACAACTGTAGATCTAATGGATGCAGCTGAAGTTTCCTGATTGAAGTTTCCTGATTGTTTTTACCTCACGTAGCTCAGGCTAGCCTCAATATGTAGCCAGATGGTGACCTTGAGCTTCAGATCCTCCTGCCTACACCTTCCAAGCACAGGATCAGAGTATGCTACGATGCCCTAGTTATTCAGTGTGGCGGATGGGACCCACGTCTTCATGAATACCGAGCAAGCACTGCTCCAACTAAGCTACGGCAGCCCAGACCGATCCTGTTACGGTTTTCCAAAGTTCAAAGGCTGCTGCATAGGTCAAATTAATGTGCCTCCCGGACTGGATTCTTTGATAGAGAGAAATAATCAAGGCAGAATCTTTTTTCACTCCAGGGGGAAAAAAATGGTCCTGCAACTTTGAAAAAATGGTTCTTCCACTTTTTTTTTTTTTTTTTTAATAACTCTCATGAAACCGATCTTGTTTAGTGGAATCTCTTGTTTCTTTCCAGATTGTTCAAAAATTCCTTTCAAGTGTCAATCTCAATGAAAATGAGGCCAAAATGTTACATAGTTTTGAATTTTGATATCTTTGCTGGCCACAGTCCCTAGACTATTCTGGTCTGTAGATATTTGTGAGCATATAATATTGCGTGCAATCTCTCTCTCTCTCTCTCTCTCTCTCTCTCTCTGAATAATTTCTTAAGGAAGAAACACAGCCTGGGTCTAATTGCCAAACCCACACACCACACACACACACAAAAGCTGTGAATGCAAGCTGCAATCTTGAATCCTGCACTGCAGCTTTGATTGTGTGGTACCCACAATAAGATTAAGACAGTTTCCTCCTTCATCATCATTCAGAGCAAGTGTGATGAAAACCAAGATGGAGCGGGGAGTCTCTTCCTAGCATAGATGGATGTTTTCAATGTTTAAAGGACTAGAGAAACCAGCCCTTTCCAGCTCCATCTAGGGAAAGGCTTCCTGGAAACTGCTTTAAATTTAAGGACAGTTAAGAGACAGAGAGACAGAGACACATAGAGAGAGACAGAGAGACACATGGGGGAGACAGAGACAGAGAGAGAGAGAGAGAGAGAGAGAGAGAGAGAGAGAGAGAGAGAGAGAGAGAGAGAGAGAGAGANAGANAGAGNGTGTGTGTGTGTTCATAATGTGATAGTGCGTTTTACAAAACTAGCTTCTACCTTGTCTAATAGTGGTACTGATTTATCTTCCTTTGGAGTAGCTAATGCTAGGCTAAGAGGAAGTTACCTCAGAAGTATTGTTGGGTGACAAGGCTAGGCCCTTGTTGGAAAGACTTTGCTGTTTTTTTCTTTTCCTGTCAGAGAGAGCTCTCTATAGCTCAGGGTGGCCTCAAACTCATTATATAATTGAAGATGACCTTGAACTCCTCATCCTCCTGTGCCAACAGCCCAGTGCTGGGATCATAGGTATGTGCTACCACTCCCAAATTATAAAATATTGGGAATGAATCACAGGTCTTTCTGTGTATCAGGCAAGCACTCTACCAAACGAGCTATGTTTCCAGGCCCTGTTGCTGGTTCTTGTGGTACCAAAAACCCCTCTTCCAGTATTGTAGAAACTCAAGCATAATACAAAGAGAAGACTGTGGGCTACCAACGAGACAGCATGGAATATCTACTGTAGGATACACTGTTTTCCGCTTCTACCTGCCTAACAATATTCTCAAGTCTTCTGGGAATTCCTTGTCCCATTTTCCATCCATTTTTCTCTCTTCTTCACTTCTTTGATGCTTCTCATCTCTCACTCTCTTAGTAACAGGACTGTCAAGGTAGAGGGGCTCCAGTGACCAACTATCTCTCCAAATGGATCATAATTTTATCACAGGCGCCAGTGATAAAGCTCCATCTGGCACGGATGGGATCCATAGTTTGATCCCCCAGCCATTAGGAACCCTGCAGAATGCTAACCATCATGAACAACTCATTCCCAGCTGGTTTGCATCAGATCTCTGGGACCCTACTAGAAATTTCAACTCCCAAAGGACCTGGTGAATTTGCCTGCCCTGCTATGGTATTATTTACAAATTAGGCAAGGCTCTGGGAGTTGCAATCCCAGCACTAAGGAATTTCAAAGCCAGCCTGGGCTACCTAAACCCTTGTCTCCAGCAGTCAAACATGCAAACTAGCAAACTTTCACATGGTCGTCCCTGGTATCTGACCTTCTGAAGAAAGCAGAGCAAAGAAACACAACCACACACTCAGCTTAAGCAGATTCTTAGCAAAACCAACAGACTTCCATAATAGCCCAAAGGGCCAGCAGAGTGGAAAGGATATTCAATTACAAAATATCAACATTTGCACAGTAGCTCCCACTAATTAGGAAAGAAAGATAGACATTGTTTGTTATAAACACCACCAGGTCTCGCGCAGACCCAAGAGCTCACCGCAGAGCAACACCAAGCAAGCCCCAGATCAGAACAGCTTCGCAAAGGGGGTCATCACTACAGCTGAGAGCAGGCGTTTTGTCACACGGGCTCTTAATCCTCGTCATGGCCCCTACATTTTAATCATTTGTTCTGATCGTCTTCCTCAAACAATTAGTGCTAATGAATGGCCAGGATACCTTGGATCATATATGTCTAATTGCAGTCAAGAGCCCCTCTTGTCTGCATGTACATTTCAATTTACCTCTGGGGATAATGTTTGTTAATTGTGTTTCTTTATGCAGCAAGGGAAGAGAAAGGCTTCTCAGGCAAAAAGGAGCTGAGAGTTTCCCTCTTTGCCTTTGTTCCCACAAGAAGCTAAGCCACTTGGAGAGGCACTTAATCCCATCATCCGCGGTTACAATTGCCTTGCGGCATCAATCAGAACAAACCTGAAGGAAAATGATGCAGCTATATTGTGTAATTAAAAGCAATTCAGGTAGTTATTACTGGGCCTTTACAGGTCCAGATACTTAAAATGGCCCTGCAGGGATCTGAAACACCCAAGTGTTTTAATTTTGGCCAGAAACATTTCTCCCTGGAAGAGGAAAAATATGCAAAGGAAAAAAAAAAGAAAAGAAAGAAAGAGGGAGGGGTAGAAAAAGATCAAAACCCAAACAAAAAGCCCAGTAACTTCTTCTATGGTGAACTAACTGAAAAGCAAAAGAGGAAAAGAAATTAAATAAAGAAATAATATCCACGACTCCCAGCTACAAAATGAAACAAACCATACAGGAAAGGAAGGGGGTGGAGGGAAATTGCCATTTCACAAGTTAAGTAGCCCCTGTCTGCATTCGACTTTTGCATTTAAGAAATATGTAATGATACTAGTGGGGTCTCTGTAACAGGAACTAGTTTTATGGGCTTGTTAATATGGAAGTAGGAACTTCCTCAAAAGTCAAGTTTATTAAAGAAAATACAAAGTAAGTTTCTGGTTTGTTCATGCCCACTAACAAAAGCAAGATGTTAACATGTACTTTTTTTTTTTTTTTCCTTAACTTAGTATAGATTTCCAAAATGACTCAGGTTATTTATTGATTGATTGATTGGTTGGTTTTTCAAGACAGGGTTTCTCTGTATAGCCCTGGCTGTCCTGGAACTCACTC
>NC_034597.1:109272256-109277839 GCF_900095145.1 Mus pahari | reverse complement strand
GGAGTGGGTGGGTAGGGGAACAGAGGTGGGGGGAGGGGTATGGGAATCTTTCGGGATAGCATTTGAAATGTAAATAAAGAAAATAATAATAAAAAAAAAATTTAAATGCCTAAGCATTTGGATTTCTTACTTGAATTTTTTTTTTAAAACAAATAAGAGTCACTGTGTTGACAGAGATGGCATGGAGTAATAATTCTCTGGCTTTAATGCTTGACTACAGTATAAGATAAAATGTAACTCAACAGATGTAAGACAAGGTATTGAAACAACTGTGTTTCAACAATTTCCTCTATTAAATTTCAAAAATGGGGTAGGGGGAAAATGTCAGGGAAAAATGCTAAGCAAGTGCCTTTATGGACTGCTGGAAAGGCAGGATTTTTTTAGAAAGTTACAAGAGCGAGCTCATCAGAAGGCATCCTAGAAGCAGCTGGCAATGGGACACTGTGCTCCATATCACTAGCATCAGAGTCCCGAGCTTCACACACATCCTGAGGTACAAATTAGCAGACACTATAATTATGACCTGAAACCTACTGTGTGTGAACAGGTGAGGACCCACTGTCAACCACACATCCAAATCAAAACATGACTGCCAAGGAAGATCTCCAACAACACTACCTTTCAACATAGAGTCACCCTTGACTTCCATATAAGTTTTCCAGCAACTTAAGTCAGTACAAATGCTGCCAGCTGAAGAACTTGAAAGTATACCCTCAAAAGCTTCAACACAGGCTGGGCATGGTAGTGACACATGCCTTTGATCCCAGGGCCGTGCAGGCAGAGGCAAGTGAATCTCTGTGAGCTCCAGACCAGCACGGTCTACATACTAAGTTCCAAGTCAGGCAGGGCTGCGGAGTGAGGTCCATGTCTTGAAAGGAAAACTGAAGTTTAGCAACTGATGTAAATGGTAGAATGGGCTGTCTCCATCTTCCTTATCTGCTTGCCCTGCTTTCATCTGACTAGATGATAACCACACTGTTGGAGATACTCCTCAACTGCCTGGTTCTCTGCTGACAGCTAAGCATTTCCTATATCCTTAAGTCTATTGGTTAGTCAGCAGTCAGCTAGCCTTTAGGTATCCTCTGGATCCTGGACAGTTGTTTGTTTGTTCAAGCAAACTGGTGAAGTTCAAGCAGGCTGGTGAGTGACACACTTGCAGATACCAGGCAGAGACAGCACATCAGAGGAAGCACTGGTGGTCTGTCTCTCCCTGTCCACACTTCTGGGTAAATCACCCCATGAGTAACAGCAACAGACACTTCTTTGCTACAGTTGTCATAGGACCTGTTCCATGGCCTACTTTTTGCCCCTAGTTACAGTGACCTTGACCACCATTCCCACCCTTAGCAGAATCCCATCCCGTTTCTTTGCCACCCCAGGGCTCTGCACCACCCTTAGTCCCGGATGCTCTTCCTGGAATCTCTCAGGGAAAGCGTTCACTACAGGCTACCAGTAACAGTCACATGACTGGGACCCTAAGTTCCTGCCAGCTGTGTGCATGCTGCTTAAATACTCTCAGATCAAGCTAGAGAGCAGGATATGAAAATTCAGCTCTAATTCCTGTGATTACAATCAGCTAATACTTCCACAGACAGACTACAGGCAACCTGTCTATAAATAAATAGATAGATAAATAAATAAAAGTTTCCCAAGTCAGAAACAAAACATACAGAGAAGTTTCTCATGGACTCATTCTTTTAAAACACCATTCTATAATAACTTTTTCACCCCTTGATACTGAATTTAAGTATTAAAAATAGAAGTAATCCTATGTTGTAAGATTTTTTTAAGCTGGTGTTCTGGTATAGTACTTGCCAGAACTGCCCCACACTCCCCAAAAAAGGTTTTAAGCTAGACACGATGATATACGCCTATACTCCCAGCACAGTAGAGACTGAGTTCAGAGCTAGGTTGGGTTACAGAACAAGCCCTGTCTCAAAATGTAAGAGAGGAACTAAAAAAGAGATGAACTCGTCCCCTCTTCCTCCTCTGTCCCTTCTCTCCCAATTCCTCTTCCCCTCTCTCACCATGTGTTCATGGTCAGCCTCTACTCCTTTATTCTTTCTCTCTCTTCCTTTCTTGGTCTCTACTTAAATAAACTCTATTCTATACTATTAAAAAAATAAAAATAAAAACAATTCTGATAACAATGTTTCTCTTAAATGAAATCTAATCATAAGCGTGATATATATACACACACACACATATATATATATATATGAATGATCAAAGGGCAATTCTCAGAAGTTGGTTTCCTCCTTCCAGCATGATATATCCCTGGGATTTGAACTCATGTTCATTAGGCTTGGTAGCAGGTGCCTTTACTCACTGAGCCATCTCACCAGACCACTTTATTGGATTTTAGGACAACTTCTGTTCTTGGCTCAGTAGTCACAGCTGAGGGTCCTCTGCTTAGAGAAAGCCTAGCTCACAGGCAGTGACAAATGGCATCAGTCTCTTGCTTTCTCCTATTTTCCTCTCTTCTTATCACATAAATTCACTGAGAGCCAGGAACTTCAGTCATTCACTGACTGAAACTGAGCAATCAATCCAAACTACATGGCTTTTGGTTTTGTTTCCTGTATACAGTAAGGAATCTCTGGCTCTGCTGAATTTCTTTCCAGTCACTCACATTTATCAGCATGAAGTTTTGTGTCTGGCTGTGCTCAGGTTTGCAGACAGACTGAATGATGTTGCACTTCTTATGAATTAATTATAGGGACAATCTAAGGTGTCACCCAGAAAATGACTTTTGTTTGTTCATTGTTTTAGGTCTGTGTAGCCCTGGCTGCCCTGGAACTTGTTCTGTAGATCAGCCTGGCCTTGAATTCACAGAGATCCACCTGCCTCTGCATCCAAGCACTGGGATTAAAGTCATGTGCCACCACCACCCAGCTGGAAATGTCACTTTTTTTCAACATTCAGGAACTTCTTACACTCTACATACACTCTGGGCTGAAACACAACTTAAGGAAAAAAAAACAAACTGCACATACAAACATTCACACAGAATGTGTCTTGATCAATACAAAGAAGCTGTAAAAAAAAAAAACTACCCCAGAAATAACTTCAGTCAATTTACACAATTGATTTGTTCTTCCGAGGGGCCTTTCATTTACCCAGCCCCTGATTGAATTGTTACATGAATTATGAAGGTTTTACTATTAAGATAAGGGGGGGAATTTCAATCAGGGAGTACCCTTGATGGTTTAATTAAAGAATTTTTGCATCTCACTTACACAGCATCGCTCCTTAAGTACTGCATGGCATTTATTTAAAATGTCCCAAAGGCAATTAAGCCCTTGATTAACAATAAAAATTTCTTCCTTAACTTCATTGTCAATTAACATGAAGCTCGTTTTTCATTGCCTGAAACTCACAGCGCACGGTACTCAATGGATTCAACTTGCATATAAATCCACACAAGCTACTGGGGGTGGGGAGACTGAAAAACATCAAAATACAGACAGAAATCCTTTCAAAAAGTGGGACTAACTGGACTGTAGCTTGTGTGGTCTGCCTGGCTTCATCTAAGCTGCAAGGAGTCTGCTCTGGATTAGGGGAGGACCAGAACTGGGCACAATTCCTAACTCTGAAGAATCAGGTTTTTTGAGCTGATAGGAGGGGAGGGAAAATGATGAGTAATTTCCTTGAGCATATAGCTTCTCAGAGCCTGTCCCATGGAAGGAGGCGGCGAGGGGAAAGGGGAAAAATGGGTCAAGAGAAGGTTTCGGAGTCCAGCAGTTCTGGAGTTCGGGACTTCAACATGTACGAAGGAAGCTCAGATGCAGTGTATGAGTTGGACGTGGTCGTGGGCTTGTGAACTGGTAAGCTGAGTCCTGAGCTAGTGTGGAAGCTCAGGAAACCACCCCCCTATATCCTTGGGTCACACACAGAGATAACAAGGATTGAGAAGACACTCCCCACTTCCATCCCGACCCCCATGTGTGGGTCTGGAACACGTGATTTGAACAGCGCTGAGAATCTTGCTTCACCTAGAAAAACTATGGCCATGGGAATGAGGGACAACTTACATGCTGCTCAGAGCCACTGTAAACTCTACCCCCACTCCTTAACCAGGGTTGAACTTCTGGGGTCAGCTATATATAAATCTAGACTTCTCTGTGAACTTTATCAGCTCTAAGTTGGTATCTGTGCATGTTATCTAATCCAAACAGAAAGGAATTTCAAAAGGATCTTGCCTTTCGTTTTAATATTAGACTTTTAAAATTTATTTATTTAGTATTTGATTGACTCAGTGACAACCCAGGAAAATACTTTGGACGTCAAATAGTTAACAAAGGGTCAATCAACCCTGGAGCCCAGGGTAGGCTGGGCTTGTGGGACAGGGCGGAGCTTATGAGGCCGGGCTTCAGAGGGCTTCAGAGGTGTGACTGTGAATTCCGCCTTGGGGGGCAAAGAACCAATTTGTGAGACAGTGTGGCTGCTGGTGAGGAACCCAGGTGGGGCCCATCACTTTCATCTCAATTAGCACCTCAAGTCCTTTCTCTGCAAATGTTGCTCACACCTCCAAGACCTATCTGTTTATTTCCTGCACGTGGGGAATTCCCAGGTATAAACACTAGTAGTTTAGCAAAATAGTGGCACCCAATGTCCCCCACATTTTCTACCAGAAAAGTTCCTTTTCAAGTTACCTGTAAATAAGATCCGTTTACACGTTTCAAACTATCTTAGAATGTATGAAACTAGGAAATGATTCTATTATAGTTTTCATTTCAAAAGACCCTTTAAAGCCACAATTATGTTAAAAAAAGACTACTAAATCATCTTTTATATTAACTATCGTTTATAGCAAACAATATTTATGCTAGGGACAGTGTGTTAAGACAGTTGGTACCTGCACTTATATTAAAATCAAAATAAATTCTCAATAGTTTTTTTTTTTTTTTGAGTCCTTTAACTCAGCTCAGCATATAAGGACGCTTGCCACCAAACTTGAGACCCACATGATGAGAGAACCCATGCCTGCAGGTTGTCTTCAGACCTAACCCATGCCTGTGCATACACAAGCTCACACAGCATTTAAGTTCTTTACTTGCATTATCTTAATCTTTAGAACAATCCCATGAAGCAGGTACTATATTATTGTTGCCTATTGCCTACTTGGAAACATAACATTGTATCCTATAATGTAAGTGTCTAAGAGGCAGTTGAAACAATGTATAGCATGGGCACTTTTATTTGTATAATACAGAAAAACTTCAAACAAATAAGAGCCAGGACTGGGGAAATGAAGAATCTGAGTTTGATGCCCTGTAGGAATTTATTAAAAAACAAAAACAAAAACCAAAACAAAAGCTGTGGTAACCTGCTGCTGTAATCCCTACCTTCCTGCATCAAGATGAGAGGTAAGAGAGCAGAATCTATGGGTTTGTTGGCCAGCTAGCCTGGAGACTCTGCATCAATAATGTGGAAGGCTAGACTCCCAAGCATTCATTCATTCATTCATTCATTTTCTCCCAAAAAAAAAAAAAAAAAAAAAAAAAAAAATGAAGAACTTAGACCAAAACTCAGAAAACTTTTACCTAGAAGGACCAAATATTTCAGCCTTTTAGGGACTGA
>NC_034597.1:109270319-109272225 GCF_900095145.1 Mus pahari | reverse complement strand
AATGTGGAAGGCTAGACTCCCAAGCATTCATTCATTAATTAAATTTTTTTAAACAAAATAAAAAAAAAAAAAAAAAAAAAAAAAAAAAAAACTTAGACCAAAACTCAGAAAACTTTTACCTTGAAGGACCAAATATTTCAGCCTTTTAGGGACTGAAGAGTGTGGGGTGATCACAGAGGGGTGCCTGCAAATAAGAGAAGATACAAACCTCCACGGATTTTTTTTTATACAATTAAAAAATAAAATTAGGTGCAAGTGTTTGATAATATCCTATAGGAAAAAAATGAGAATCTACTTTAGGGGGTAGTATTCTACTTAATTGGCATTCAAAAAGATAATGTGTCCATTAACTCATTTCCCCTGGAAAAACCATTCCTAGGCAAAGGCTATGCAGGAACAGGTGGTGGATATGCAGAGGCTGGGGCATAGCTTGGTTGGTCAGGCACTTGTCTAGAATAAACAGCCTGAATTAAAGTATCTGTCTCCAGGTCTCACCACAGTCAAGTGTGTATACCCTGCAACCTCAACACTTCAGAGATAGATGTAGATGACAGAGGGGCCCCAGCCAGTAGCAGAGCAGGATGATCCATGGAGAAGCCTTGTAAACCTCAGCCTGGAGTGAGCCTTGTCAAGACTTGTGAGTGGCAGTGTCGCACACTGCTCTCCATGTTGAGAGGTTGGAGGGGGACAGCCTGGAAGCCCCCACACCACTCTCCATGTTGAGTTGGGAGGTGGAGGACTTTTACACCTACTGTTTGCACACTCTCTTGGGTTGCATTTTTTTTTTTTTTTTAAGCTCTGAATTTCTCTCACTTCCCTCACTCTTCGATCCTGGTGTCAATGCATTTCTTTTGGGGGCAAGTTCTAAGGGATCAGTTTTGTGTTTCTAAGTATAGCACATATTTCATCCTTTTAAAATACAAAACCCAGAAACTGAGTCTTTTGTGGGCTCCCTGCTCTTTGTGTGATCACAAGGGAGGGAAGAAGAGGGGGAGGGGAGGAACCAAATGGCGCGCAAAGGTCCAGGCTGTATGTGACTATAAAAATACAGAGCATGGGAGCAGGGCAAGAGAAATGAATCCAAAATCCCACAAACACACAAGGCTTATTTTTCTTTTAACAGATTAAGGATTGTAGGTCTTCATGCTTACTCGGATGGAACAAGAAAAGATGTTAACCTCTTTGCCTTGTTCCCTTTGAGTCTGAACAAAATAAAGACCCAGTACATTGAAAACATCCATTATCATTCTCTTCTTCCTTTTAGGAGCAGGAGACAACATCTGGTGAGGGACTCAAGGTTATGTTCTCGTCCAGAAGAGTCACGGGGAAGCAATGTCAAAAGGCCGGAACCAGAACACAGGCAGAAGCTCAGTTTCCCCTTCTTCCTGCGCCAACAGACCTAACAGGGACAGGGCCGGCCACTGAGGAATGAATTCTAGTTCCAGCCTCCATAGCTCACTCCGACTTGGGGAGAAGACTGGCACACACTGCAAGCATACACATGTCCAGAGGAGCTACGGCTTTTGAGGGAAAGGGCCGTATTTTCCAAACTGGCTGACTGGCAGCTGAATGTATAGCCTAATGAACAAGAGTACCTGGTGACTAATGGTGCCTTTAGAAGTAGTTAGACACTATCCAGGACCTGTAGCAGACAAAGCAAGGAAAAGAGGAGGAAGTGCACAAAGGAAAACAAAGAATCTTAAGTGATCAATTAAAAAGAGGGGTGGTAGAAGTGGATGTCACAGTCAGCTATTGGATGGAACACAGGGCCCCAATGGAGGAGCTAGAGAAAGTACCCAAGGAGCTGAAGGGGCTGCAACCCTGTAGGTGGAACAACAATATGAACTAACCAGCACCCCCTGAGTTTGTGTCTCTAGCTGCATATGTAGCAGAAGATGGCCTAATC
>NC_034597.1:109254638-109270262 GCF_900095145.1 Mus pahari | reverse complement strand
AAAAAAAAAAAAAAAAAAAAAAGAGGGGTGGTTTCCCACCCAGTCTGAGAAGCTGTCCCTCTACAGACACAGTTTGGACAAAGTATTTCTTTCTGTGGTGGAGTCAAGTTTCCAAGAACAACAACTTCTTACTGGGTTTTCTCTTCTCTAGTCATCCCTATGGTATAATATAGCACTGGGATTGTAGGATCTTAAACATTAATATAAGGAGCAAAGGAGGTGGCTCAGTAGGTTTAAGAGTAGGCAAGCTTGAGGACCTGAGTTCAAATCCCCAGGAACCCACATAAAAGCCACACTTGGTCATGTGTGTCTGTGACCCCAGTGTTGGGAGGTAAAGACAGGTGGGTCCAGGGAGTTTGGTGGTCAGCCAGACTTAGTAAAAAAATAAGGCAAAAAAGGAAAACATTATACAATGCCCCCTGGTCTCCAAATGTGCATGCATGGCTATGCATACCCATGTACATACATGTATACACACTGACACAGTATATATACCATAAACACACACACACACATAGATAGATAGATAGATAGATAGATAGTAATATTTAAAAAAAAAAAAAAAAAAAAAAAAAAACAGGCTGGTGAGATGGCTCAGCGGGTAAGAGCACACGACTGCTCTTCTGAAGGTCCTGAGTTCAAATTCCAGCAACCACATGGTGACTCACAACCACCCCTAAGGAAATTTGACTCCCTCCTCTGAAGTATCTGAAGACAGCTACAGTGTACTTACATATAATAAATAAATAAATCTTTTTTAAAAAAAACCAACAAGATAAACAAGTCAGGCACGGTTAATTCCAATCTAGTAAAGCTGAGGCAGGAGGATTTTGATTTTGAGGGCAGTCTTGGCTACACTTTGAGATCTACCTATGGGGGCAGCATTAGAGAATGCAAGCAGCTAGTGGGATTCATGATTTCCCTCCTAATGCACTTCTGTGAATCATTCACGTAATAACAATGACACAGAAGTTTCTGATAAGTTATTTCTCCACCACTGAAATGAGCCAATTCAAGCCAGCGTGTATATATAAGGGCAAGTTTACTGGGAAATGGCTCTCTGATTGGTCCCAAGGAATAAGGCTGGGAAAGTCACCAAGGTGATGGAGACAGAGGCGGAGGGGTGGGGGTTGACAGAGCATTTGAAAGCAGCAGAGAGAGGGAGAGAGGAGGGGTGGGGTTGGGGGAGCAATATATACAGGGAAAAAGCCTCTGGGGGACGGGAAGCCCTGCCCCTGGGCTGTAAGGTTCAGGGTAGAGAGTTGGTATGTCAGGAAAGAACGGAGGAATGCTGGGAGAAACTGGAGGCCAGGTCCGCTTTGGTATGTAAAATATGCACCTCAGCTGTTTGTCCAGGGTCTGAAACTCAACAGTTATGAGGAAAACTAACTGATTTTTAAGTACTTTTAATTCTGCCATAATGTCCTGTTGAGATCGATGGAAAAGGAAAATAAAATACCCATATTTTAATATTTTATTATAATTTTAATATTTTAGCTTTGTGGTTTTTCTTTCTATACACTCTTTAAAAAAAGATTTATATATTTATTATATGCAAGTATACTGTAGTTGTCTTCAGACACTCCAGAAGAAAGAGTCAGATCTTGTTACAGATGGTTGTGAGCCACCATGTGGTTGCTGGGATTTGAACTCAGGGACTTCAGAAGAGCAGTCGGTGCTCTTAACCACTGAGCCATCTCTCCAGCCCTCTATACACAAACTTAAAACACAGGGTCTGGGGAACTGGCTCAGCAAGTAGAGCACTTTCTGTGCAGGCAGGAGGACTTGAGTCGAGATGTCCAGAACCACAGATCACCAGACATACAGCAGCATGCACCACAGAACACCAGACATGGCAGAGTGCACCTGAAATCCTAACACCTCCTCCAGTGAGATGGGACGCCAAGAGAGTTCCCAGAACCTCGTGGGCCAGCTAGCCTAAGACAAACAGCAGAGAAGAATAAACTACTTCTCCTCAACAGGGCAATACCAGTATCAGACACCATAGGCTGTCTTCTGACTTCTACTCTTAAACACACACACAGAGAGAGACAGAGACAAAGACACACAGAAAGAGACACACAGAGAGACACAGAGCCACAGGCAGAGAACCAGAGAGGCAGACATAGAGACAGACACAGAGAGACATAAAAATGTGAGGCCTTGAGTTTCAGTTCCAAGGCTGTAGCCCACTGAGATAGAGGTGCATGCCTTTGATCCCCATACCCAACACTTGGGAGGCAGAGGCTGGCAGATCCCTGTGAGTTCCAGGATAATCCAAGCTACATAGTAAGACCCCGGCTCAAGAAATAAAAGAAATACAAGACAACAAAGTGGTAAACCCAGTGCTGGGAAGGACTGACTGAAGGTCTTGTTCTCCAGGAGGACTAGCCAGTGAGCGCCAGGCCAAGGAAAGATCCTGTCACAAAGACACAAGGTAGTGCCTGCTGGAGACACTCGAGGTTGTCTTCTGGCCTCTACAAGAACATGCAACACGTAAACCTCCGTACCTACAACCCAAAACACAGAAAACCAACAACCCTACATCCTCTCCTGCAAACACAGCTCCATGTTCTATATTTCAATTTTCATCAGTTCAGCCTCCAATGTGGAGGGGCAGGTCAGGGGCAGGTCTCAGAGTCACTCAAGCACCAGGTCTTGGGGTGTTCCAGCAAAATAGGAGCGGTGTGGAGCTGTCTATCACCCTCTGTCCTGCTCAGTCGGCACACACAGAGGTAGAAGAGACCATGCAGGCTTTATTGCTGGTATCTGTTGGAGTATCTTTCTATCAGTACCCAGACTCTACTGTCGTTTATGCTCCAAGATGCACATAACACCTCCTCCTTCATCCATCATAGACAGGCCAATTGCATGTGCCTCTGTCCTTCCTGTGAAGTTGTCTCTGAGTATGGTGGCAATGCTCCACAAGTGGCCCCTTTATAGATAACCACCTACTGTGATCTTTGTTTAAGTAAGAAATAAAAAAATGTTCCCACTCCCTCCCCACCCCCAGGGTGAGGATCAAATCCAGAGCCTTATAAATGCCAAGCCAATTCTCTAACACTGAGTTACATCTTCAGTCCTTATTTTATTTTTAATACAATCTGACTATACAGCCCTGACCTTGAACTTAAGAACAGCTGAAGATGACTTTCAATTTCTGACCCTCTTGCCTCTCCCTCACGGATGTTAGGACTACAGGTGAACGCCACCACACCCGGTTTATAATCTCAACCTTTACTTATGTGCCGAACTTATTTATGATGCCTGTGCACATGTGTGTATGTGTGTTCATGTGCCATGGTGCCTGTGTGCAAGTCAATGGGCAACCTAGGGCGTTAGTCTTCCTGCACCTTGTTTAAGGCAGGTCTTCTTTTCTTTTTTCTTTTCTTTTTTCAAGACAGGGTTTCTCTGTGTAGCCCTGGCTGTCCTGGAACTCACTTTGCAGACCAGGCTGGCCTCGAACTCAGAAATCCTTCCTGCCTCTGCCTCCCGAGTGCTGGGATTAAAGGCATGCGCCACCACGCCCGGCTGCAGGTTTTCTTTATTGCTCACTGCTGCCTATACCCAGTTGGCTGGGTCTCAAGCTTTGGGAGATTTTCCTGTCTCTGCTTCCCATCTTGCTGTAGATTTGTGCTACAATATCACATTTTATGTAGGCTCTGGGGATTTAAGCTTAAGCTATTACCATTTGTATAGCAAGGGCATAAGATTCTGAGACATCTCCCAGGGCCATCACAACTTTTAGAGGACCCTTGTTGGATTTATATTTACTTTCCCCAATCTATATAAGTCTTCCAACTCCTTGCTTTTCTTAAAATAGTGCAACTTTCCAGCATCTGGCCAATATCAATGAAAACATAACAAACTAAGGGCTGCCTACCTCAGCCCTCATTCTTATGACCCTGAGAAAGGGGTTTTGCCTTCTGTGTGTTTAGCCTACGAGTAGCCTCCTGAGATCTTTGGCTGTGGCCTCTATGTCCTTTAGCTTCCCTGAAGAATCATCTTGGTCTGTTCTGCAGAGACTTCTGGAAGCCCCCATCCTGCCAAACTCATGTAGTCTACCACCTGCACCCCAGCTTAGCCAGACCTGTCCTGAGAGAGGTAAGAGAAAATGCCTGTCTTGGGGTCTCACCAAAGACGCCAATGAGCCTAGATGCTTCCTGTCTCCTTTAGTATTCCTCAGGGCCAGGGATATCTCTCGGAGGACCCATGCACTAGCCTCCTGCAGAGCCTACCAGAAACTCAGCTTGTTCCCCTTGTTTTGTTTAGTTTTTTTACCACAGTGACAGTCACAAGCTCGGGACAGTGGGGTCCTATAGCCCAATCAAGGAGCCACTTGTGAATGCTCCTTGGATGTGGCTCTAAGTGCTCCTCCATTGTGGCTCTAGAGATAAGGACTTACACAGACAACTCAGATGGCACTCAGCCCCATCCCTCCATCTAGCAGCAGGTTCAGTGACAGTATTAACAGGCTAGGCCAATGTTGACAGTACCAATGGAGATGCCCATGACAGCAGCAGGGTGATTTGGGGCAGTAACACATTGTATGAGCTGAAAGCTGGCCCTCCCTTCCTCCTGATGTTATCAACAGAAGTAACACAGGCTCTGCTAACTGACAGAGAAAGAAAAGGAATTAGTTTTTTTGTTTGTTTTTTTAAAACTAGGGCCTCACAGCTCAGGTTGACTTCAAACTGGCTACGTAGACAAGGGTGAAATGAGCCTCTTCACATTGCCGTCCACCTCCCGAGTGCTGAGTTTACGAGCACATGTGCCACAAGTACTTGGTTTTTAAGTGGTGCTGGGGATTGAAATGGAGGGCCTGGTACATGTTAGACAAGCACTCTGCCAACTGAGCTCCATCACCAGCCCCAAAGGAGTCTTTCTCTGGAGAGTGCTTCATCCATGACCTAATGGCTGCCTCACTTTCTTTGCACCCCTTAAGAAGGCAAAGCCCTGTGATGCATCTTCCTGCCTCCCTGTCTTCGTGTTCATTTCTGAAGTCTATCAAATCCAGCTGACCCACAGCCCCCAAACAGACCCAGAGCCACACAGGTCACTGACCCGGGAAAAACAGACGCAGAGAAACATGCTGAGTGTAACCGCCACCCAACAATCCTTGTGGGTTTTTTTCCTTAAACACAACCAATAGTCAAACAGGTGGCTAACTACAGGGCCCGATCCTCAAAGCCATGGAAGAAAGGCTTTGAGCTGACCTATAAGCAGAGGGTCTTTGGGCTGGGATCGCATATACATTATCTCCATATAAATGACTGAGTACATCTGTTGGTCAGCAACAATGTGTCGAGCACAGCACACACAGACACCGCTGCCAGTTTTAGAATCCCACTTAGATTTATAAGACAGCCTTTCATCCTGCCTTACGGGGAAGAAGACGCTTTGCCGACCCCTTGCACTCCCATTTCCTCCGCTCCCTTAGCAAGTCTGGATAGTGCTTCCAGAATGTAACTGCCCAGGAAGGCGCTTTCGATGTCCAAAGTGGACAGAGCAAGTGTTTTAAACAGATTAGAAGCTGCTCTGTTTGCCTCCTGTATTGAGAAGGGCTGGATTTGAAGTGAATGAACTTTGGAGACTATCACATAACTCATGGGAAGACACACAGTGGGGCCTGTAATAGTAACACTGATGTCCTCTGCAAATAGAGAGAACTGAAGTGTCCTTCCCTGAGAGATGCGGCCAGGGTCAGGAAAGCAATTTTCTAAGCTGGGCATGGTGACACATGTCTATAGTCTCAGCACGTTGGAGGCCAAGAAAAAAGGATTACTAGGAGCTCCAGGTCAGCCTGGGCTACAGAGGGAGAATGCCTCAAAAACCAAAAGAAAAGAGAAAGAAGGGAAGGGGAGGAAAGGGGGAAATAATTTCATTTACCACTTGATTGCAGAGATAAAGTGACCAGAGGGGCATAATGCTCCAACTTTGAGAAAGACCTTCCACATGTCCTGTCTATTGTCTTATGAGGACCCGCCATCCTGGAAAGTCTGAATTGGGCTCACTTTGAAGAGTATTCTTTTGTCTCAATGAGTGTCATGCTTATTTCTTGGGAAAGCAGCATCTAGCAAAGGGGAAGGAGTGGAAATCTTCTAAAGGAAGCATTTTAAAATCCCTGGGTTGCAGCTCAGTAGTAGAGCACTGTGCCTAACATGTGTGAGTGAGTTCCTGGGTTTGATCCCTAGGCCCCTAAAGTGGAAAGTCTGAGACTGCTTCAAACCAGCAAAGGAGGTGGGCTGCTTTTCAGATCTTTGAGGCCTTAGGAATGAAGCACTGATGATATTACAACTCTTTGCTGGTCACAGAAGAAGCACCAACCGGGTGACTCCCCTATCTCTCGGGGTAATTGATGGAAATCAGAATGTTAGTAACTGATGCTCTCAGGAAAACAGAGAGGATGCGGGGAGGGGGAGAGGTTGCTATGGGTATGCACTGTGGGCCAGGACACATTAGGGACTGAACTCTCACTCCCAGCCTGAACTGCTTGCTGGTTCTTTTTCCAAGTAGGGAAAAACAAGTGACACCACCACTAAGCCTCCGTGGTCTCTCTAGCATTCATCAGGAGACATTTACCAGTCACAGAGCCCCAAGAACTAAGGCTCCAAACTCAGGCCAAAGACATGCTGCACCCCCATGGACAGTTAAAGCTGGTTACTGAATACGAAGGGTACCGAGAAGTTCCTGCTGTTTACAACTGTGGTCCTACATGTAAGTTGAAAAGCAATTATATTGACATCAAAATGATGTTGAAATACTGGAAACCTGACATAAAGTCGGTATTTAATAAATAGTAATTGATAAGTGCATGAGTTCATCTTGTCTTTAAATCCAAAACTACTACCAAAAAACAATCAAAAAGAAACGGAATATCACACAATAATTTGTTCAAAGTGTTAATTGGTTGTTAAGCTTTTTAGAAGAACTGTAGCGATTATTATGCAAACACACTCTGAAATTAATTCTAAAAATCTCACCCTAATTTAGCATAAAAAAAACAGTTGTATAAATTCATGAAAAGCAACCAAGCACGCTACTTACAACTGAAAACATGCTTCAAATGGCAAATAAGGGATCCCCTCTACAGACCCAAACTTTCCTCTTAAATACAGACTGTTAACCTGTTGCTCCAAGCGCATGTGCAGTGCCTGGATTAACAGGGCAGAAGGCAAGAGCGCTAAACACAGATCCAGGGTATCCAGGGTATCCAGGGAGTAAGCCGAAAATGAAGGGGGATTCACACATCACCACAATGCCTCCCTGGGGGCCGTTCCGGTCCCTCAGAACCCAAATCCAACTTTTCAAAGCACCTAAATGTATGGCTACCAAATAGACTTTGCATTTGCAATAAATAAACACACACATTTCCCAAACCAGCTTTTAAAACACAATAGGTGTGACTGAGTTTCTACACTAAGCACTTTATCCCCCTCCTGACACAGCCCTAGATCAAAACAACCAAAGTTAACATTCCCCACTGGCTTTCTTCAGAACATCCCTTCATCTCTCTGACAGACTCTCAACAAACAAAAAAGTTGGTAAACAAAAGAAAACAACTGACAATAGACCAGGGCTTCGTACCTGACCCTGCCTGTCCCCAGCCAGCCCCAGCTTCCCCCCGCAGCAGCAGACAGCAGTGAAAGCTCCCACTGCTGGCCCAGCCCGAACAGCCCCAGCTAGCCCCAGCCAGCCCCAGCTTTCCAGCACAGCACCGGCACCAGACAGCAGTGAAAGCGCTCACTGCTGGCCAGCAATGTTCCCTTTCTTGCTTTGTTTCCTGCAGTCTCCCAGAAACTTACCCAAACCATGAGTCTCCGAGCAAGAGGCTGATCCATGTATCTTTCAGAAAACAGGAAAATAACAAAGCGCCAGCTTAGTACTCTTGCGTCTTTCCTGGCTTTACAAGACTTTGTTTCTGCCTGCAGTCCAACAGCGCTTTCCTAAGCCAGGGTCCCAGATAGCAGTCATGTTGAAAGGCCAGCCTCGCCTGTCAAGGATTAGAACACTGTGTGGGACGCACTCCTCTTCATCACAGCCAAGCTAGCACTCAGCAGGGCGCAGCCCAAACTCTAAGTCTCAGCCGCGGCAGGCCCGGCAGAGAGAGCATTACACATTTACTGAAATTATCTGTTGCACCAAAGGAGAGAGAATTAATCAAAGCCCCCCTCTTAATGAAATGCTTGATTGAGCCAACTACCCCGATCCCTTTTTAAGTAGGACCCTGGTGGCAAGTGACCCTGACAGCGTACCCTAAGCAAGGTATACCATAGCGCCTTCTCAAGTTTTCTCTTTTATGCCTCACTAAGGGCGATTTTGAAAACTGTTCCTGAGTTCAGTGTGTTGAGACATCACAAGCTTAAAATTTCTTTGACTTTTTACAGCTTTGCTGGTCTTTGGGCCTTGTTTGTTAACTATGTACACTCTTACACTCCATGCACACTCACCCCTGCCACACACACAACCCCAAAACAAGAATAAAACAAGATAGTGTGGATGAGACACACTGGAGAAGACAGACAGGTGCTACTTTCTTAAACCAGGAAGTCTGGCCAAGATCAGTCTGGGAAGTCATTCTTTTTGGCATCTTCTCCAAGTCTTGGCTGCCTATGGTTAAAAAAAAAAAAAAAGTAACTGCACAACCAGAATCACTTTCCTTGAATTAATATATAGGAGAGTGTATTTTACCATCAGAAATAAAGAAACATATTTAAGACTTAAAAGCAGGGGAGGGGTGGAGGGAGCCAAGGGCCGAACCTAAATGTAGTATTTTTATTGACTTCTTAGAAACCAAATAACCTGGCATATTAGTGTGTGCATTCTACAGAAGACATTCAGCCCATTGTGGGGCTCAGAGGAGAATAAAGGGAAACCCTACTGTTTGAAACCCAGCGGAACATCCCCACAACAGGACACCACTGTTCCCTCACGCATGAATGGGACCAAGATGAAAGAAGTGATGGGCCTCTGAGGTGCAGCAAAAAACAAAGGGGACAAAAGTCCAGAGGGAGAGGGAATGACAGAACTCACCACAGCGAGAGGAGAGGAGAAAGGAACGAGACAATGACCACGACAGCCAAGTGACACGGAGGAGAATGGAAAAGTCTACACAAGTGTCTCCCTCCGCTCCCCACCCTTGATGAGAAGACAATCAAATGTTGGTACATCTGTCATTAAAAACGAAAAACAAGACAAAACAAAACAAAAAACCCAGAACCATCCTTATGCTCAGAAACTTTTAACTCTCCATTTAGCTATGACTTTCCAAGTCTACAAAACTTTACAGGCTCTGTGTATGTGGTGGCACATCCTGGAGACTGAGGGAGAAGGAAATGGCCTGTGCACATGGAAGTAATGTGGATTTGCAACTCACATGAAAAATGGGCCCAAGGATACTTACATAGAGAAAGTCAACCATAAAATAGCTCCACTTCCCTCATGCTATAATAAGGCATTTGATATAAATTAGGGGTTGAATTTTTACCTAGCAAACATTTGTGCTTTAAGTTTCTCTATCCTAGGTGCCGAGATCTGACTGGGTGAAGGAAGAAATCTGTGCATTCACAACAGTGAATGTGGTCATGGGGATGTGATGAAAATTATTGCTTTTTAACGTTTCTGTTTTTCTTAAACTGAGGCACACCTGTCCACACTTCAGGAACGGTGAGCCTTGCTATGAACTACTTGGGGAGGAAATCCCGGATCCTGCCACTCCAATACATTAAAACCCACTGGCTGGGCTTTACTCTGTTATTCCATCAGCCTGGGGAAGTCACACCAGGTTTTAAATCTCACTCATTCCTAGTTTGATGATGTGCAATCTCACACAGGATCCAAGAAGCAGTTATTGACCCTGTCAGAACACCCGATTAATGGATAAACGCTGTAATTGATTAGCAGAGGAGTGAGAATTAAAACAGGCCTTGTCGTCAATAACCAGCCTCAGACAAGGTATCTAACGGAAAATGTAAAAACAGGAGCCCAGGGCTCAATCTCATCAAAGACAAGCTTTTCTTAAACCCAGAGGAAGCAAGGGAAGGAAGCAGATGCCCGTTCTGGTCGCTGCATTCTTTAATCCTTCCTCTAGGGAGGAATGCTGTGGGAAGCCACACACACACACACACACACACACACACACACACACACACACAGTAGGGGAACTCGCTCACCACCTCCAAACATCAAGCAGAGCAAAACAAGGCAGTTCAAGAACCCCACTCAAGAAGCTGACTCACAAGGATGTCCTGCCTGGACTATCCATGGAGACGCTGTCTCAAAAATAAGATGGAGCAGATTCCTGGAGAGACAGGAAGCAAGGGCTTGCTTGTTTCCATCTGCATCAGAAAGTGGAAATTTCATTCATTCGTTCACTCATTCATTCGATCAGCATCTGGTCTAGACAGGTTATTGTTCTGGGCTACAGAGTGCAAACATGATTACAATTTTTATATGTTTGTTTGTCTTTATATGTATGTTTGTTTGAAACAGGGTTTCTCTACATTTCCCTGGCTGTCCCAGAACTCACTATACGGACCAGGCTGGCCTCAAATTCAGAAATCTGCCCACCTCTGCTTCCTGAGTGCTGGGATTAAAGGCAAGAGCTGCCATGCATGGCAAATAAGTCTTGTGGTAGCCTAAGTGGAAGCAGCCCCCCTCCTATGTAAAGTATCCAGAAACACTAGATAACCTTAAGCAAAAGACAGGAGGAGCTGGGGAGCTAGCTCAGCAGTGGAGTGTTTAGGGAACAGACCCGAGAACCAGAGCCTGCATGTCCATCATCCACACAAAGAAGCTGGGTGTGGCAGTGGGAGCCTGTACTCCCCGCTTCATCTTGCAGAATCACTGAGCACCGGGCTTTTAATAAGTGACCTTGTCTCAAAATATAAGATGTCAAGCAATTGAGGAAGACATCTGACACCTACCTCTGGCCTTCACACACACACACACACACACACACACACACACACACACACACATACAAGATAAAACACTGAAATTAGGACCAGCAAGAAGCCTCAATGGATAAAGTCTGTTGTTAACATTTATCCTCTGCAGATAAAGCCTGTTGCTAACATTTCTTTTCAGGGAAATGTAAACAATGTCTAGCTTTCCTCCTACGGTCCCAATGACAACCCAATATATAATTCTACCACGTTCACTCTGTGAGTTCATTGGGCTACTTTATAGAGCATGGTTGGGGTACTTACTGTCTGAGGATGCTCCCACCAAAAGACCACACTGGAAAATTTGTATCAGGCAGGGATGATCGCTTTCCCATTTCCACACAGAGGGAGCCCTCCATTAGGCTTCCCTAGACCTTACACTCCAGCCCCTCCCCAAGGCCATGTGCAATTATGGCAGATTAGCACACAAATGTGGTATAGAGGACTAGATACAAAGGTGAGGGTCCTGTGACTCTCCCCACCCCTCCATGAGGGGATACAAATGATCAATAAGCACCAGCTGAAATGATCTTTTGTCATCAGGCACAGCTGAATTCCAAAAGATGGTGGTGGTTCGGCTCTGAGCATAGTCTTACACAGGGTGCTTTCCACCAGGCCTGATGACCTTAGTTCAATCCAAGGAACCTACATGATAGAAAGAGAACCATTTCCCAAAGTTGTCCTTTAACTTCTACATGCGTGTCCTAGCACTTGTGTGTGTACATGCTCCCAAACACATGCATGTACACATATTAATATCAAATAACAATCATAATGAATTTTTTTAAATTTAAATGGTCTCCTTGAGTAGCTTGAAGGAAGAAAGGAGACCCTCCAAGCACCAGTAGCAGCGGAAACCTCAGAACTTGGGGGTTCTAAGTTGACACCATGGTCCCAAATAGCTCTCAGCCATGGAAACAGACCCACTTGTGGCAGAAGGTATGCACACAGGTTGATGCAAGGTAAAGAGGGAACCAAACCAAACCGCACCCCTTAAGAAGATGAACCGTCCAAGAAAAGCAACCAGCAGCAGCAAGATCACTAAAGAGACCGAAAGGTGGCCCTGGTGGTTTGAATAGGAAAGGGCCCCCGGGGGGGGGGGCATGGGGAGTGACCCTATTAAGAAGTATGGCCTTGTTGGAAGAAGTGTGTCACTGTGAAGGCAGGCCTTGGAGTCTTGTATATGCTCCAGCTACACTCAGTGTGACACACGGTCCCCATTCCGCTGCCTGTGGATCGAGATACGGCACTCTCAGCTCCTTCTCCAGCACCGGGTCTGCCTGGATACTGCCAGGCTTCCCGACGAGATGATAACAGACTAAACCTCTGAAACTGTAGGCCAGCCCCAATTAAAGGTTTTCCTATGTAAAAGTTGCCTTGGTCATGGTGTCTTTTCACAACAATGAAACCCTAACTAAGACAGTAGCCAATGTCTGGCTTGAGTTTGTTGAAAAAAGCTCATTAAAGCCACTAACCTATGCAGAGAGTAAGCAAAGAGATTAAGTTTGTATCTGTAAAAAGTTACAAATTGAGAAATAGTACTGTGAATAAGTGTTCAAGAGCCAGCAAGATGGCACGGTGGGTAGGAACATTTGTCACCAACCCTGATGAGCTGGTTCATGGTAGAAGGAAAGAGCAAACCCCCAGTGTCCTCTGACCTACACGCACCCTCTCTCTCACACACACTAAACAAACAAATGTAATAAAAAATAAAACAAATAAATGTAATCAACCATGATTTAAAGTTAAAAAAAAAAATGTCAGATAGGCATGATGGCCCACACCTTAAATCCCAGCACGTGGCAGGTAGAGGCTGGAGGATCTCTGTTCATCTTTTTTTCTTTCTGGTTTTTCGAGACAGGGTGTCTCTGTGCAGCCCTGGCTGTCCTGGAACTCACTCTGTAGACCAGGCTGGTTTCAGAAATCCACCTGCCTCTGCTTCCCAAGTGCACCACCACTGCCTGGCTCTGTTAGTCTTAGTTACCAAAGAAGATAGTGGCCCAAGAATATATTCACAATTCAGATCACAGAGAGCCCAGAAGCAAAGACAACCTCTACTAAAGATGAACAGAGGATAAACAGAAAGTTCTAATGACCAGAAAATCTTAAGAAGAACAAAGGGGTTTGGAGAGATGGCTTAGCAGTTAGGAGCACTGGCTGTTCTTCCAGAGGTCCTGGGTTTAATTCCCAGCAACCACACGGATGCTCACGACCATCTGTAACTCAAGTTCCAGTGGATTTGACTCCCTCGTAGCCATACATGTAGGTCAAAAATAAAAAAAAAGTAAAAAAATTAAAAAAAAAATAATTAAAATAAAAAAACAGAGACCTATCCTTGCTTATAGCAGGCTACAGTGGTACTCACCTATAAGCACTTAGGAAGGTAAGGCTAGAGCCTTACCTTACAGAGCAAGATGCTGTGCACAATGACTAATACCGACTGTTGCTCCAGGTTGCCTTCTGCTGCTGTGATAAACACCATAACCAAAAGCAATGTAGGGATGAAGGGGTCTGTTTCAGCTTACACTTCCAGGCCACAGTCCGAGGACGTACACTGCCGACTTGTGCTCAGGGCCACCTGCCCAGAGATGGCATCACTCAGTATGCAGTACCCTCCCCATATTGTTGGAGCACAGTCCAAGAATGGAGACGTCGTTTGAGGGGAGTTCTGAGTGCTCGTGAGAAAACTCCAAGAAAACAAGCCTTACGACGACCTCAGTGTCTTCAAAACACAGAGCCGTGCTTGGGCTGTGTTTTCATGCTCCTCGCAGGTGTGATGGATAGGAGTCAGCTCATGTCAGGTTGTTCATTACAGCTGGTTACTGTTATTTGTTTATATGCCACGTGCAGTGTGTCCTGGTGACTATACACTTTACTCGGGTGAGTCTTCTCAACCCTTGGAGTATGAACTGTCCGATGCTCTGAATGAAGTTGCTGCTCTTGCAGAGAACACCAGGGTGTGTGGGTGTGGGTGGGTGTGGTCACACATATATATGTACATACATATATATGTATATATACGAGAGAGAGAACACCAGAGTTGTGTGTGTACATATATATATTTTTTTATGTATGCATTTATATGGATATATACTTGTTATATATATATGTATGGAGAGAGATAGACAGACAGACAGACAGAGAGGAAGAGAACATCAGAGTTGTATGTGAGTGTATGTGTGTACACATATATAGAGTGGACACCTGGTGTATGTGTGTGTATATGTGTCTGCCTGTGTGTATTGAATACACACACACACACACACACACATATATATATATATATGTATATGTATATATGTATATATATATATATATATATATTGAACACCAGGGTTGTGTGTGTGTGTATTTGTACACATACATACAGAATGGACACTAGGGTTCTCTCTGTGTGTGTACACTTCTATACATAATGAACACCAGGGCTCTGTGTGTGTGCGTGTGCGTGCACGTGTGTGTGCATACATATCTTGGTATACAGTCAGGAGATGGAAGTCATGAAGCTGAGGAAGAAGCCTGGCAGCATGAGCCATCACAGCCAGTGTCAGAGCCGCAAGCATTGAGGGTTAATATTGAGCAGGACAGTATTTAAGCACACTCATGAGCTGCATAAACAACTGCAAATCACCAGCTAAATGAGGGGCTGCGAGGCTAAGGAGCATAGAACGTAGGCAGTTCTTTCTTACACAGCCAAATGCACTGTTCCTAAGCAGCACGACAGACCCAAACTAAGAACAGGGTTATTACAAGTTACCAAGAAAATGGCCTGTTAACTTGAATTCAGAAGAGGGGGCAAGATGTTGGAGATGGAATTCAAGGGGAGACTGTGTGCACAGCATGTGAGAGGTCCTGGGCTCAAGCCCCAGAAGACACAGACCAAGGAAGCCAAAAGGGTTCCATGCTATTAATTCATGCTGAATCAATAGTCAATACACACACACATTCACATTGAACCACAACGCGGTGTGCTAAGTCAGAAGCCGGCCTGGGCTACACAGGACCCTCTGCTGCCTAGACAAGACCCTGGACTCAGTGCCCCCGCACCACCAAACACAAATCCCCAGACACAGAAGGAAAACAGGAAACCTCTGTTTAAGTCCACAACCCAGTCAGCAGAGGTACAGACACCTGCAAGCCCCTAAGATTCTCTGGGAAATACAGTTGTTTCTCCCTTCCCTCAGGCCCCAGGGGTGGGGCACTCACTAGCTAGCTCTTACACTTGGTTCCTATTCTCTCTTCCCAGAGTTTGCTGACAGTCAGTCTTTTATGGTAAAAGCCCTAATGTACAGACACATAGCTAGCCCTGAAAGCAACAAGATCACGGCAGAAGTCATCGTCAGGAAAGGGAACTTAAAATATAAAGCTGGTGGGTCTGGGGAACAGTGCTTGCTGCACACACATGAGCAACCCTTACCACGTAAAAATCAGGCATGTCCACTCCCATCTGAAACCACAGTGCCAGGGAGAAGTGGGAGGGTAGGATGCCAGTCTGGCCATCCAACTTATCAAAACTGTAAGCTTCAAGTTCAATGAAAGACCCTGGCTCAAAAACACCAGGTTTGAAGCCGGGTGTGGTGGCGTACGCCTTTAATCCCAGCACTCGGGAGGCAGAGGCAGGTGGATTTCTGAGTTTGAGGCCAGCCTGGTCTACAGAGTGAGTTCCAGGACAGCCAGG